>NC_035448.2:43572673-43731464 GCF_002127325.2 Helianthus annuus | reverse complement strand
CCGGAAAAATCATTTCGATTAAAACAAACTTAAGTGTTTTGAAATCTAAATGAAAAAATGGTCTGTGATAGGGGGAGTTTAGATTGTTTATGCCTAGTGAATGGCGATTTGATGTGATTCGATGTCAGTTGTCAAGTTTCTGTACAGTTTGTTTTACTTTTCATGTTTCTAGTGGGTCAAGAGTCTAGAAGTCTTAAAATTTTCTTTGAAATGTGTTTGCATTTTAGGGGGAGTAGGGATATTTCAGAAAATCCAAAAACATTAGACAATTTGAAAAAGACAAAAACATGATAAAATTAAAAATGAGTTTCGTTGTGAAAAGAGGAAATGATAGTACATCAGTAGGCTGTCACAACATGCTAAAGAAATGTAAAGATAAAATGTGATAAACAATCTCACTGCGGATGTGTCAGTAGGTTTTTACACATTCAGTAAATTGTGACGAGATATAAACTAAATTTCAAACTTGCTTGTTCTGTGGGTTAACACAAACTTGGATATATAGGTAACCCCTGAAATCTTGTTTGAAAGGTCCCTTATTCTGAGATACTAGGTCTTTATGCTTAGTGATATCTGGGGTATTATCCCGGGACTTCTGCTGTATGGAAGTACCAACCTAGTCCCCGGATAATGCTTTCCGCAAATGCTTGAAACACAGCATCGCCCTCAGCAAGCTGATGAAACAATAAAATTGATAGTCGCTGCTGTTGTAATCAAAAGATCCTCTAAAGGGGACACACCAAAAGTCGAGCCGTCATCTCTCTGCTGAACAGAAGTTCTGACCTGAGCTCTCAAGGTTTCGCATTTAACCCCTGAACAGATATCATCTGTGGTATACTCACCTGTAAGACTGAATATTGGGATTTGGATACGGGAGTATATTCAAGTAGTGAGACACACGAATAAGTCAGTATCTAAGACATTAATATCGTATCTCGGATCAATTGAACTTTGTGTGAGAATTTCAGTGGACCGATATACTGACAATCTAGGTGAATTGTTTAGAACTAAAAATGAAATCAAGCTTAACGGTGTTAGTGATATGTCTCATAAACTGATATGATCCTCTTACACGAACTCACAAAATATTATCTGTAAATACTTTCTTTACTGCATTTCAGGTTTCTTTATTTCAAAATCCAAAAAGATTTTCAGTGTGTTTTAGCATAAATTTTTGAAAAAGTCAAAAAGATTTTCGACAACTGATGTTGAATAGCTGATTTTCAAAATTCCGAGTGCTAAACATGATGAGCAGCATTTGAGGGGGAGTCTTTGTGTAAATCTAAATGTTTTTACTAATCTAATCTTTTCATATGGTTCATCATAGAGATTTGAGGGAGTTTGTTAGTTGGTACATATGAGGGGAGTCAAGTGTTAGTGCATAGTTTTGTTAAATGTGTGTAAAAGAAATTTATTTCTGGGTTGAGATTGTGCAGGTAGCAAGGTTTTGATTCTGGATATGTGTTAGAAAGCCAGGTTATGATTCCTGATGACTCTAATTGAAGAGAGCCAAGTTTCAATCCTGGAAATCAAACCTCGAAATCGCTGATGCTGATGAACTTAAGGAATCAAGAGATCTGATCAAGAGAATTAGTTTGTTTTAAAGACAGGCAAAGATCCTGAAGATGTTACTAAAGAACAAAAGAATGCCAGTAAATCGAGAGGGGGAGTCTGAAGATTGAGAGAAGAAAAAGCCCAGAGACTGATCTAGACTAAAAATGTGAAGACACAGTTTTGTGGTGACGACTCCATCAACATCTGAGGGGGAGTCTGTTAGTGCACTACATCTGTTGATTACGTCTAGGTTGTCTAGGATCAGGTGTTACATTGTATTGTATAGCTTAGGGCGCGTTTTACGAGAAAACAGGAGTCTGTATGTGTTTCATTAACTAGGTCCGCTCATAGGGACATAGGGTTTTAGGTTCGCTTATTTGACATGATGGTCCGCTTATGTGGACTAGTGTGGTCCGCTCTTATGGTCATGTGACATATAAGCGGACCCAATTGTCTATATATAGGGGATGTATGAGCGGATCTTAGTAGTTGTTGTTGGATTGCACGCCGAAGCTCTGCCGGTGTGAAGATTGATCTGTAAATCGTGTCAAATCAATAAAACAAGCAGTTAGGGAGAAGAATAAGCTACTTCTACTTGTATTTCTTATTATTCCGCATCTGAAACGCAAGAGATAACCTCTGAACGACTCGTTCGGGTCAGCAAACGATCCTACAATATAAAGCACACATAGGTAAAGCATATAAGAACACACAGTATAACATTACTACTATTAACAACGTTTGCGTTTTGGCGATTTAGAGCGATAAGCGAGTGCGAAGTCGAAAGTGGTTACCGAACAAACAAACACACTCGGCTACTAAAGTAGCATAATTCTCTGTGATTCATGTTGCGATAGCGTTGAGCGTTTGCGAATATAAAGCGTTTAAGCGTGCAGTAGTGCTGTGTGATGAAAATGTATTTAGTATAACATAAACCTTTATTTATATCGAATCTCAGAGTATAAAATGATTACAAACCGAAGTAAGTACCAAACGTATAACAATCCGAAAAGTCGGGTTGTTAAAGTCACCCCTACTTTAGGGAATTTCCTCCTGAAAGTAAGTAGTACACGTAACAAAGAGCTGCGGATATTTAGCTTTTATATCACTTTCGAGTTCCCAAGTGAACTCAGCGCCGCGTTTGCCTTCCCAGTGAACCTTGACTATGGGAATGCGAGAGCATTGAAGTTTCTTGGTTTCTTGATCCATGTTTTCTACTGGCTTTTCCACAAAGTGCAGAGTCTCGTTTACTTGCAAGTCTTCCAGGGGTACGTGAAGATTTTCTTCGGCTAGGCACTTCTTGAGGTTTGAGACGTGGAAAGTCGGGTGTACGTTGCTGAGTTCCACAGGTAATTCGAGTCGATAGGCCACTTTACCAATTCTTTCCAGAATCTTAAAGGGACCCACGTATCATGGCGCTAGTTTCCCTTTCTTGCCGAATCAGATCACCCCCTTTCCAAGGTGAAATCTAGGGACTTGCGGCGTTTATCGGCGTAGCTCTTTTGGCGACTCCGAGCTTTCAGAAGATTGTCTCTTATCTGGAGGTTCTTGTCTGTCGTCTCTTGTATTAACTCGGACCGGTGATTTGTGCGACTCCGATCTCGTGCCATACAATAGGCGGTCGACATTTTCTACCGTATAATGCCTCAAAGGTTGCCATTTGAATACTAGCGTGATAACCATTATTGTAAGAGAATTCTACTAAAGGTTAATGCGAATCCCAATTACCACCAAAATCTATGACGCACGAGCGAAGCATGTCTTCAAGGGTGCGGATCGTGCGCTCAGTCTGACCGTCGGTCTGGGGATGGAATGTGGTACTGAGATTGAGAGTCGTACCGAAAGCGGATTGAAAAGTCTACCAGAGACGTGAGGTAAAACAACCATCGCGGTCAGAGATGATGTCACGAGGCGTCCCGTGTCGACAAATGACTTCGTCGGTATAGATCCGTGCTAAACGTTCAACCTTAAAGTCTTCTCGTATCGGGATGAAATGAGCGGATTTCGTAAGACGATCAATGATAACCCAAATGCTATCGTGACCAGAAGGCGTTCGAGGGAGTTTTATAATAAAATCCATGGCGATACTTTCCCACTTCCACATCAGGATTTCGGGTTGTTCGAGTAAACCATAGGGTCGTTGATGTTCGGCCTTAACTTTCTAGCAAGTTAGTCATTTCGAAACATACAGAGCGATATCCTTCTTCATGCCCGGCCACCAATACCTAGAGCGGAGGTCCTGGTACATCTTGTCGGCACCGGGGTGAATGGAATATCGAGATTTGTGGGCTTTAGTCAGCAATATCTCCCGAAGGTTATTGCGACTGGGGATCCAGATACGGTCGAGATAATGATAAATATTGTTCGATTTAGTCACTAGCTGAGTTTCGGCACCACACTTCATTTCATATTTCAAGGTATTCTCAATGAAGCATTGTTGGTGCACGATGTCTATAGCCTACGTCTTAAGGCTAGGTCATAATGTATAGGGGTCAAAAGTGTCAAAAATGTAAAGTTTAGGGGTTTTGATGTAATTCCGCTTGAAATGGTCAAGTGTAATTCCATACGGAATTACATTAGGTAATTCCGTTTGGAAATGTCATGTTATGTGTTGGTGCACAATGTCTAAAGCCTGCGTCTTTGTAATGCTAGTTTAATGTATATGGTCTAGATAGGTTATTTTGTAAAAGTTCAAGGGGTTTATATGTAATTTTATGAAAGTTAGTATGTTGGACCGCTTTTGTGACATTTGTCCACAAAAGCGGACCAGGTTTGTAGTCTGGACCGCTCTTGTGGACATGTCACATGAGCGGACCAAGACCTCTATAAATACCCCTGATGTTCACTTCATTTGTAATGTTGTCTTGTACTCTACGTCGAACTGCTGACCGTGTGGCAATCGTTATCAAGTGAAGAAAAAGTGTTTAAAGTGTGAATTCATCTGTTTCTATTCCTTTCTGTTACGTTTATCTTTGTATCATGCTGTAAATGTGTTTCCGCCACATTTTCAGTAAGCACTAGCTCTGATTGACTCATTCGTGTGGTCAAAACTGATCCTACAATTGGTATCAGAGCCAGTTGCGAGTTAGTTGCTAGATACGAAGTGGTTTTCACGGACTTTGGTAGATCTGGACTGATTTAGCGGTGGAAATGGACTAAGATTTGGACAGTAGGTGTGAAACACAGTAATAACAAACCCTTGAAAGTTTCGGATCAAAATTCGGCCAAAAAGTGACCTAAAATCCCTCGTGAAAGTAGGCTCGCTCTGACGTCATCACTGAATCGCTTTTATGGACCGCTCCAAAGTATAGTTTATGCTGGATCGCTCGTAATTTTCAGTTCTGGTTCGCTCCAAATGGATATCTTAGTTGCTGGATCGCTCTTCTGGTCCGCCTGAACAACAGTCTTCTGGACCGCTCAATTGTCATCTGTGGATCGTTCTTCTGGATCGCTTGAACATCATATAGTCTGGTTCGCTCGTTTTACAATTCCTGGATCGCTCTTTGGACAGGTTCGAGGATCGCTCAAAAGTAAATTGTTCTGGTCCGCTCCAAAAATTCTTTTGTGGACCGCTCTTTGTGCAAATTTCTGGTTCGCTCTAAAGTTCTGTGTTGGTTCGCTCATTGCTACTGCTGTGGGTCGCTTATTCATTTACTTTGGATCGCTTATTCAGCTTCTGTGGATCGCTTATAAAGACTGTTTGAAAGATTTTTCCGTCACGACTGAAAATGGAAAGCCAGGATTTCTATAACATGTTTTCGGGTGTGGGTGCGACTCAAAGTCAAGCAAGTATCATGCAAAATGTCAGTCTAGAAAATGAACTAGGAACGATGCAGAAGCCTCCGAAACTGATGAGTTTGGATGAATATTCAGGATGGTCTGAGAGGTTCAAAAATTGGGTGCAGGCAATCACTTAGAGAGTTGGATAAAAATTGAAAGAGAGTATGTTCCTCCAGTAGACGGGTTGAATATAAGAAAGACAATTGCCAGTCTGACAGATGCAGAGCAGGTCGAATTCAAAGCTGAGAAAAAGATGGTCAGCATCTTACAACAAGCGATAAAAGAAGATATTTTAGTGTTACTACAGCACAAAAATAATTCACAGTCAATATGGCAAGCATTAGAGAAAAAAATCAAAGGCAGCGCGTCAATGATTAAAAGTAAAAAGGCATTGCTAAAGAAAGAGTTTGACATCTTCACAGGGATTAAGGGTGAATCAACAAAGCAGCTTATCGAGAGGTACTGTCATCTGGTGGTAGAGATGAGAAGGTTGGACATCGAGAAGACAAATGAAGAGTGGATAGAAAAATTGTGCGATGCACTTCCCTATGAGGAATGGGGAACGTACGTAATGATGTTGAAAAACAGTTCGGATTTCGTGAATTATAGTTTGAGTGAGTTTATAGAGAAAATTGAAGCTCATGAGTTGGAATTGGTGAAAATCAAGAAGATGAATTCAACGAATATGCCACAGGATGTATCTTTGTATTACAAGAGTAGTCCGGTAGTATCGAATGTTCAGAGTCCGAAAATTCAAACTGGTTTTAGTGCAGACAACACTTCATCTGTTGCTCCAAATGCCTATCAGCCAAGTCAATCGACTCCTTTTGCCAATTACGAGCCGAATGTCAAAGTCTCAGATCAAAATTCTCCTCAAAGTTCTACAGGGTCAAACCAACAGACGTTTGTGTCCGGTGTGCAGTGTAACATTGCGGTTAACATCAAGAATGGGAATGAAATCACCGAGAATGCAGCCAAGCAGCACATCGCGTTACTGGCATCAGTTCTAGAAGCTTATGAAGGTTTGGTCGCTGGAAGGATCGGAAATCCTGATATGACTAAAGAGGATTACGATCAGATCGATCCGGAAGAACTGGAATTGATAGATATTAGGTGGTGTATGGCAAGTTTAGTTCGAAGAGCTCAACGATTTATGGAAATCACTGGTAGAAACAGTTTGTCGGGTCCAGATCAGAAATTAGGGTTCGATAAGACCAAGGTCACCTGTTTTAAATGCAAAGAGAAAGGTCATTTCAAGCGCGAATGTCCGAATCGTGAGGTGAAACATCATCAGAATCCGTTTACCAATGATTATTACAGACAAGCTATATATCATCGCCCGAACCAACAGCCTACAGTTCAGAGACCTCAGATCGAGAAAAAACCTGAGAAGGCGTTGATCGTAAACCAAGATGATGAGAAGGTTGCGTCTGGTTTTAGTTGGGATAAGTATATTCCAGGAAAAGACGATCAAGCAATGATGGCTGAAGTTGTGGAGATTACCGAGACGGGTGCTGAGCCAGAGGTTTTCGAGAAGGTAGTTACTAAGAATGTTGGTGAAGAAGTTACTGAAATTGTTGAGTCTGGCTCTGAGGTGGTTGATAAAGCAGTTACTGAAGCTGTTGAGTCTATTTCTGAGATCGTGGTTGAAGAGGTTATTGTAGTTGTTGATCAGGAGGTTCCGGAGGTCGTTAAAGATGTTTCTATGGAAGATTCTGCAAAAGCTGAGGAATCTGTATCTGATGTTCTTAGTTTTCAATCTCGACGGGAGGAATTTGTCTATACTATGAAATCAGTTTTACCTCCTAACGTCTTTGGTTCTTTTGCAGATTATTTTGAAGATCCAAGAACCGGAACGTGCCCGAGATTCGAAGCAGAGAAAGAAGAAGTCGAGGAGATGATTGATGTGTCGAAGGAAATGACTGAAGAAACTCTAAAGGAGATTGCAGATAAAGCACTGATGAGCAAATTAAAAGAGGTAGATTCAGACATTCAGGAGTCAGTCGATAAAGTGTCAGGTCTAGGAGAGGAATCTGGAGTCTTAGAAGTCAACATGGTCAAGTCGTCTGAGTTGGAGTCAAATCCTGTTGGTAAAATTGTTTGTGAGAATGAGATTAAAGTAGAAAAAGTTTCAATATCTGATACACCGTGTCAACGTTGTTCACAACCATGCACGGAGTGTCTTGAAAAAGACACCATGTATCAGGAACTGAAACAACATGCAGATCTGATGAAGTTTGACTTAGGGCAAGTAAAAGAGGCGTACGACACATTGTCTAGGTCAATTAAAATGATCCAAAAAGAAAGTCTTGAAAACGATAAAGCAACCAAGCTGGCACAATCAACTTTTATTTGACAAACAAAGAGAAGTAAATTTTCATTTAGACACAATCTCATCTTTGAGAAAAGAGATTGAGTTGACTAAAATTGAAAATGATAGAATTGATCAGAAATTGATGAGTTATGTGGCATCATCATATGTGTTAGAGCAAATAGTACCACAACAGCCACATGCTTCACCTGCCTTCAACAGTGTTCCACCCCCAATGTGGAATCATTATACACAGAAATATCCAGATGGGGTGGAAGCTGCATTAAACATCAAACTAAAAACACTTGAGAATGATTTACCTGATAACATTGATATAACTTTCACTACGTCTGACACTGACAACGAATCCCAGGTAATCAAAAATGTTATTGATCAGGTGTTGGACGATGATAGTGAGAAATCTGAGAAGGCAAAATCAGTGGAGTCCGGTAGTGATTCTGAGGAGGACGGAAACTTTTTAGATCGTTATTTGACAAAAACGGATAAAAGTGTGGATGATGATTCAATTATGGTGGCTTACACTATGGTTGGATCTGACAAACTTTACTCCAACACCGAGTTTCCGCTTCAGAATGTTAAATTTGAGAATGTTCAGAAAGTGTTTAAGCTGATTGAGCTGAGCGTAAATGAGTTAAAGAAAAATGATTTCTTTTCAAAACTAAACAAGTCAGTTGGTTCGTCACGTCCTACTAGTCCAGAAAAGATAGAGGGGGTGGGTAAAAACCAAAACAAGAAAAATCAGTTAAAGAATAAAGGTCTTGGTTTTGAGAAGAAAATGACTAAGAAGTTGGTAAAGCCAAAAGATAGAATTGATGATGTATTTTTTTGTGGTCCGAGCACTGAGACTGAAAAAGATTATATTTTTAGTCAAAAGGCCGTGGACGATTTCAATGCAGCGCAGAAGCTGAAAGCAAAAACTGTTAGTAGCACATTTGTTGAGTATGACAAACGTGTATGCTATCGCTGCAATGAAGTCGGCCACATGGCGAAGCAGTGTAAGAAAGTGATCGAAAAACCGGTTGTGGTAAAAGCTGTTAATAAACAAGTGGTTGAGAAACCGAAGGTTGAAAAACTTAAGGTTGAAAACAAAAATGTGTCAAAACAAACCATTCAAAAACCTCGACCAAAATCACCGGTCGTTGCTAAAGATAAACAAGTGATGGTTTCGCCGATCCGAATTCTCAAACGAGGTGAAAAGTTGAAGTCGGAGGATAAGCCAGAATCGACTTTCGAAATTGGCGAGTCTTCTAAGTCCCCCAAGACTTCGAAATTTTACCCTAAAGCAAAAACTTTTGAAAATCAGTCATGGATCGCGAAATCTAAACCATCTGGTGAGATTAAAAAGATGGAAAATGTGTTAAAAAATGAGTCACAGTGTGTAAAAGATGATGTGGTTAAATTTGAGTTTGAATTCGATAAGTTTTTGTCGGAATTTCCCAAACTTCATAACAATGTGAAACAAGATAAAAAGGAAATTGAGTCAAATGTCACATTTAACTTTCCGAAAACAACTGAGAAATGCAATGTGGTTTTTGGTACAGTGTCGGAAGTTAAAAAGTTGTGGGCATCATTGTTTAACTGATGTGTTTGTGAATTGATTGCAGGAGCTGCCCAAGTCTGTGCTCTCAAGGTGGATAATAGACAGCGGAGCGTCGCGACACATGACGGGATCCTTAGCACTGTTATATGATGTCAAAGCAATTAATGGAAGTTACGTTGGATTTGCCGGTAACCAAGGTGGAAGGATTGTTGGTCAGGGAATGCTCACGAACGGCATCATATCTTTTGACAAAGTGAATTATATTGTTGAATTGACGAACAATTTGTTAAGTATTTCGCAAATCTGCGACAAAGATTTTAGCGTACACTTTATAAAGACAGAATGTTTGGTTTTAAAACCAGGGTTTAAAGTCCCTGATGAGTTGGTTCTGTTGCGCGCTCCTAGGGTTAATGATCTTTACATTTTAGACATGAGCGCTGCAACACCAACAACTCCTCAAAAACAATGTTTTGTGACAAAATCTAAAGCAACTGAAAAAGAGTCGGTTATGTGGCACAGAAAAATGGGTCATATACACATTCGTAAAATGAACTTTCTTGTGCACAACGATTTGGTAGAAGGTGTGAATGTTAAAAATTTTCATTTACCTGATGATTGTGTTGCGTGTAAGAAAGGTAAACAGGTACGGAAGTCTCATCCGCCAAAGATGTTCAACACCATCCGGTTACCTCTCGAGAGATTGCATATGGATCTCTTTGGGCCGGTCAACGTCAAAAGCATCAGTGGAGATTCTTACTGTTTGGTGGTAACGGATGATTATACAAGATTTTCATGGGTCGTTTGTTTGGAGAAGAAGGATGAAACGTTCGAGGCTTTAATGGTTTTGTTCAAAAAGATGGAAACAGTGTACAAGCTGCCGATCAGAAGAATTCGAAGCGATAATGGAACTGAGTTCAAAAACAACAAAATGTACGAATTCTGCAATGAAAAGGGGATACTTCACGAATTCAGTGCGCCATATACACCACAACAGAACGGCGTGGTTGAACGAAAGAATAGAACCCTGATTGAGACTGCACGTACTATGTTGGCCGATTCAAAGCTTCCGATTTTCTTCTGGAGTGAAGCGGTGTCAGCAGCTTGCTATACGCTGAATAGAGTTCTGACAGTGAAGAAATATAAAAAGACTTGTTTTGAGTTGTTGCATCGCTATAAGCCAAATCTTGAGTTCTTGGAACCTTTTGGCTCTCCGTGTACATTCATCGATGCTGATGGTAAATTCGGAGCGAAAGCAAATGAAGAATTTTTCGTAGGATACGCCAGCCCATTAAAGAGGGTATTTGTACCGTGTCTGGGGAAGGTGATTCAGGTCCTTCATGTGGATTGTCAGAAGCACACACAGTCGCAACAACTTCCCGGACAAAGATTCCTATTTGATTACGACAAACTCTGGGAATCGTTTCATCTGCCGTCCGAGCCGAGTGAGGAGGAAATTGCTCTTATGTACCTGTATCAACAAAGTCAGTCACAAGAGCCATTATCTAGTCCGCTAGATGTTCCTACGTCCACCGTGGGTACTCACGATGATGAAGCAGGACCAAGTGGAACAGTTCATATACCGCCAGAGGAACCAGAGGAACCAGCTCCGTCATTTGACGTTTCTGACGACTCAGAGGAGGAACCCGCTCCTACCTTTGACGAGGAACCAAATGAGACATCAGAGGAGGCTGTTGATCAAATCGTTGATCTCGACATTTCAAATCTGGAATCGGAAGTTGTGGTGCCAGATAATGTGATGCCGAGGACACTGTCTTACCATCCGTCAGAACAGATTATCGGCGACTTACAGAGTGGTGTCAAGACTAGACATCAGATAGATCAAGCTTTTACATGTTTTTATTCTGATATAGCTGATATGCAGAAAGAAGTCTCATACAAATGTTTTATTTCGCAGATTGAGCCCAGGACTTACAAAGAAGCATTGACCGAGGACAGCTGGGTGAATGCTATGCAGGAGGAACTGCAACAATTTGAGAAGTTGGGCGTCTGGAGACTCGTTGATCTGCCAAAGAACCATAAGCTGATAAAAACAAAATGGGTGTTTAAATGTAAACGTGATGATAGAGGAGTCGTGGTGAGGAACAAAGCACGTCTCGTGGTCCAGGGCTTCAGCCAGCAGGAGGGAATAGACTATGAAGAAGTTTATGCGCCGGTTGCAAGGCTTGAAGCAATCCGCATCTTTCTAGCCTTTGCTTCATGGAAAGATTTCAAAGTCTATCAACTCGACGTTAAATCGGCATTCTTGTATGGCAAGATTCGAGAAGAAGTTTACGTGGGGCAACCACCGGGGTTTGCAGATCCGCTAAACAGAGACAAGGTGTATCTGCTGGATAAAGCTTTATACGGTCTCCACCAGGCCCCGAGAGCCTGGTATGAGACGCTTTCGACCTACTTGCTGGACAACGGGTTCACAAGAGGCACAGTAGATAGCACCTTGTTCACAAAAGAAGTAGCTGGCCACTTGCTGATTGTGTAGATCTATGTCGACGATATCATTTTTGGTTCCACCAACGACGAGCTATGCAAAGAGTTTGAAGTTGTGATGAAGAAGAAATTCGAGATGAGTTCTATGGGGGAGATGAAGTTCTTCCTCGGGTTACAAGTTGAACAACTACCCGACGGAATCTTCATTCATCAATCGAAGTATGTAAAGGACGTGCTGGATAAGTTTGACATGACAGACTGCAGTTCTGCATCAACCCCCCTCGCACAAAATGATGGTATCTGTCCGGATGAATAAGGTGTGAAGATGGATGAAACGTTATACAGATCGATCATCGGCTCGTTGATGTATCTTACAGCTTCCCGGCCCGACATCATGTATCCGACATGTTTGTGCGCATGATATCAGTCAAACCCGAAGCAATCACATCTGACAATCGTCAAAAGAATTTTACGGTATTTGAAGGGATGCCCAAGCATCGGCTTGTGGTACCCTCGCTCGGGTGATTTTACATTATCTGGTTTTGCTGATTCAGACTTCGGTAGTTGTAAGCAGAACGCTAAGTCCACCACTGCTGGGTGTCAGTTCTTCGGAACTCGGATCGTTACCTGGCAGTGCAAGAAGCAAACTACAGTCGCGCTCTCAACTTGCGAGGCTGAGTACGTCTCAGCCTCTAGCTGTTGCTCGCAGATCCTCTGGATCCAACAGCAGATGCGCGACTTCGGTCTGCAATTCTTGGATACACCAATATTTGTGGACAATGAAGCGGCCATCAATGTTACGAAAAATCCGGTTCACCACTCAAAAACGAAACACGTAGAAATCCGTCACCATTTTATTCGAGATTGTTACGAAAAGAAATTAATTCGGATTGAACATGTGGGCACCGATGATCAGAAAGCTGATTTTTACACGAAACCGTTTGATAAAAAGATATTTTATTATCTTTTAAGGTTAAAATGGGTTAAAAAATCTGCAATCTGGGAGGGTTATCGAGTGTGAAGCCGAATTGGGCGGTGATCTGACTTGAACCGTTTCGAGTTGTCAATTTTTGTTTGTACAGTTGTATTTCCTGCTTTTCGTTTAAAAACAAAAACACAAAAATATGTTTTAGTTTTAGGGGGAGATATTCGCAGAAAAATACAAAAACATGATAAAATCATAAAAATCCAAAAACATTAAAAAATGCAAAAAGAGCTGTGTAGTATAGGGGAAATGATAGTACATCAGCTAGACGGGCACAGTACGCTAGTGATATGTATTGTAAAAATGCAATTAAGCAGTCTCGCTAAAGATGTGCCGGTAGGTTCTTACAGATTTAGTAGATCGGTTTGGGATATAAACTAAACTTAACTTGCGTTTTCGTGGGGAACATTTCCAGGATATATAGGTAACCCCTGAAATCCTGTTGGAAAGGTCCCGTATTCTGAGATACTAGGTCTTTATACCCGGTGATATCTGGGGTATTATCCCGGGACTTCTGCTGTATGGAAATACTGACCTAGTCCCCGGATAATACTTTACGCAAAAAGCTTTGAAACATAAGCTTCACCCTCAGCATGCTGATGAAACAATAAAATTGATAGTCGCTGCTGTTGAAATGCAAAAGATCCTCTAAAGGGGACCCACTGAAAAGTCTAGCCGTCATCTCTTTGCTGAACGGAAGTTCTGACCTGAGCTCTCCCGGTTTCGCATCTACCCCCAACAGATATCAGATGTGGTATATTCACCTGTAAGACTGAATACTGGGATCCGGATACGGGAGTATATACTGAGGTGGGAACACACATTGACGTTTAAGTCTCTAAAACACTAATAACGTATCCCGAACAGATTGAAAATTCTGTGAGAATTTAAAGTGGATCAATATACCGACAATCAACGCGAATTGCTTAAATGTGTAAAATGAAATAAGCTTAACGGTGCTTGTGTTCTGTCAGCAGCTGATATGATCCCCTAACACGCTCGAAAAAACATTGTGTGTATATATTTCAGTTTGTACAACTTTAAACCCAAAAAGATTTTCTTTTCTCATTTTAGTTTTGAAAACTGATACTGGGGATTGGAAGTTCAAAGCCTGTGTGCAGATCATGTTGGTGTCTGATGAGGGTTGGGTAAGCTGTGATTACAAACATAGATCTGGTATAATGTTTGAAAGATAAAATGTGCAAATGTTTGAAACGTTGAAAAGTTCATTAATTTGAACTGTTTTTTTTGAAACAAAACGACAAAGTACTTCATAAATATGATCAACCAGGGCCATTAATTTGGACTTGGTAGGTCAAACAGCTGTCCAGGGTCATTAACTTGGACTTGGTCAACTGGGTGTCAGCGTGTGAAATCGAAAAAGTTGGAAAAACGAATAAAAAATAAATTTCTTAAAAATTAAAGTTTGGATCGCTTTTGTGACATTGGGTCGCTCTTTTGTCAAAAAAACATTGTGGACCGCTCATAAGAACATGACAAATAAGCGGTTCAGACGTCATATATAAGGTACAGGGTCCGCTTATTCTGTCATTACCCAAACCGCTTATAAGTCATCTTCTCCGGGGCGATTCGAGCGATTTCAACTGTTCATCGTGATTTACTGCTATTTGATCTGATTTACCTTTTGTTCTTGATAGATTTCTACTATTTACATCATGGGAAAGGTAAGTACTCTCTTAATTGGAGTTCTATTGAGTTAAACCACGTCTGTCGGCATGTGTGAATGAACGATTCATGTTTTAAGCCTGTGAATGACATGTTTGTTTGAAATTATTGTTGTTTCAGTGTCGTATGATGATACTAGGTGTAGTATTACATGCTAATTGCAGAAATTTGAGTGATTGATATGTGTTGTCGGCAGTAATTAATTTCAATCTCAAATCTAGAGAGTTTTAGGAATGGTTGTAGGAATCAAAAGACACCCTTAGGTTCGGAATGTTGAGTAGAATCTGATTTTAGAATCAATTTTAGGTTTTAGGCTGTTTTTACATGTTGTTGATATGTGGACTGCTTTTACAGTCAGGTAGTTTGAACCGCTCATAGGTCATATGTTGAATCGCTCTTAGTTACATCTTGTAGGACCGCTTTTATGAACAGGTAACTCATGATCGCTCATAGGTCACCTGTTGAACCGCTTATAGATCATTTGTTGAACCGCTTATAGATCATTTGTTGAACCGCCTATGTATACCATGTTAGGACCGCCCATATGTATTAATTTCAGGACCGCTTTTAGGGCAGTAAAGGGTTGAATCGCTTATGTGGCTAGGGACGGTTCACTTTTTGAGTATTTTCTAAGTAGGATCGCTTTTTAGTCATAACTGTGGTTCGCCTATAGGGCTGTGATGTGTTTGATCCGCTTTTGTGATATTATATTGTTTGGTTCGCTTTTAATGCATTGTGATGGATCGCCTTTTTGGTCAAATGTTCAAAATGTTAAATTTTTCTAAGTCTGTGTTTGTATTGTTGTTGTGCAGGCATCACCAAATGTATTATTCGATCCAGTACACAACAGTTGCGTTGATTTAGATGTGGAAAAGTGTCCTCTATTATCAGAATTCAGCAGTATTTTGGAGTACATGAATCGTATTCCAGTAAAGAAAGCGATGACTGACCAGAGGCCGTTGTATCGATCGCATATTAGTCGATTTTGGAAAAATGCAAAGTATGACGAGGCAAGCAAGGTGATTTCGTCAGAAGTGGAAGTGGATGGAAAGTTGGAGACCATACTGGTGACTGAAGCGTTAGTTCGTGAAGTAATGAACTTTCCTGATGAGGCCAATTACCGCACAAGATTTCCTGAACGAATGGTGAAGGGGTGTATGCTACGTTTGGGATACAGAAGCACATTGAACACCGGGAACTACTTAAAGTCAAAATTTCAGAAATCATTCAAGTTTTTAATCCATTGTATTTTGATTTCCCTGAGTCACACGAAGGGCAGTTATGACCAAATGAGAGATTACCAGATGAACATGCTAACGGCATTGGTGTTGAATAAGAAATACAACTTCTCACATATAGTTTTTCATTATATGGTGGAAAATCTCTCGTCGGATGTTAGAGTCTGGAGATATCCACGTTTTGTACAAATGATGATTGATCGTGCATACCCTGGAATTGATAGAAACATTAAGGATGATCTTCTTGTTCAAGCTCACATGTCAAATATCTCGTTAAAGAATCTTGTCAAGTATCATCCTCATCATCCAGAGCCTGAGTTAGTGATTGAAAACTTCGGATTGCTTAGAGATGCGAACTATGTGGATCCTGATCCAGAAAATCATCAGAATTGGAGAAATCAAGAAGAAATGAAAGAAGCATTGTATGCTGTAGAGTTGAAAATAACTCAGGGTTTCAAACCAACAAAGAATGAGTGGTATGTGAAGGAGTCGGGACGCAGACGTAGACTTGCAACTCTTGTAGCTGAAGGTGAAGGTTCTTCTTCAAAGCCGAAGAAGAAATAAAAGAAGAAGGCTGAAACTGTGTTAGTAGATGAGTCTGATGAAGAAGTTCCTGAGGTGAACATTGAAAAGGAACAAGAGGCGGCTAGTGTAGCACATATTGAAATTAATACAGATTTGTTTACATCTGATGCGTATTTTGTTGATAATGTTGATATTCAACAGGAAAGAGAGAAAGTGGTAGAAGATGTTGAAGGTGATGATGTTGATAAAGACACTACTAGTTCTTCTAGTGTGTCTGATTTTGAAGTAGTTGATGCAAAAGAACGTGAAAGGCGAATGAGAGAGGAAGTAGAAAAGGAGAAGTTACTTAGAAAAAGGAAGAGAGAAGAGAAAGAAGATGCACCTTATGAACCTTCTCCGGAGCATGTTTCAGCGTCACAATCTACTCCGAAGGGTAAAAAGAAAGCTGGTGGTCGAAAGAAGGCTACTCCAAAGATTAAAGTGTCAAAGCGTCCTCAGAAGATTATGCAAACACAATCTACACCTCCACGTCAACCTACACCTCCACGTCAACCTACACCTCCACGTCAACAAACACCTCCACATCAACCAACACCTCCACAATCTCCAATACTTCAATCTCCTCCATCACACTCAACACCACCCAGACAACCTATTCCACAATGACAACCATCTCCTCTGTTTCCATTATCACCACCTCCACATCAACCATATTATTCTTCACAAGATCTTTTTGGCACACCTCCACTCACCCAAGCACAACCTGGTTCTTCAAGTAGAGGGCTTGCGATACCGCATGATAATCTGCTAGACGTTGATTTCGATTTTGCAAACAATTCTCAAGTATTGAAGTTGGAAAAGAGAATTGATGAGGTGATAGCAGAAATAAAAAGTTGGCGAATGAATGCAAAAAGATTGCTGAAAGAGAAAAGTCTCTTGCTGGTAAGGTGCAGAGGTTAGAAGGTGAAAACAAAGTATTGACACTGAAAATTGAAGTTGATCAGACGGAAATTGACGTTTTGAAAGTTCGAGTGTCTGAATTAGAAGAGGAGAAGAATCGTCGAGAAAGTGAAAACGAGTACTATAAGTTGAAGAATAAAGAGCTTATGGCTGCTAAAGCGTTGCATGAACACAAGTTCTACATGCTGAATAGAGTTGTGGAAAGCATGTTAGAAACAACAGTGGATCAAAAGTATGAAGAGTTGAAGTTAGAGGACCTTGTGCAGAACGTAAAGCAGAAGTAGAAAGGCAGATGAAAGATAAGGGTAAAGGGGTTGAAGGAAGTTCTGTAATGTCTATTGTGCCTTCAATGGTGATAGATAATCTTGTGCCTATATCTTCAGTTCCTGGTATAGTTGAAGAAGAATCTCCAACGCCTAAGTTAATTGGTGGTGAAGATGAAGAGGATGATGAGGATGACGATGAGGAAGAGTTTGTTTATTCTGCAAGCAGTCACAGTTCTAAAGGTGATGATGATGATGACGCTGCAGGAGGTTCAGGTGTTAGAGTAACTGAAACTTCAAATGAAAAAGTCGTTGAAGATCTGCTAAACGACACAGTCAATGAAGAAAGTGGTGAAGCTGAGGGAAAGGGGGAGTCGAGTAAGACTCAGATTGTAGAACATCATGAACCCTTGTTCCTATGTCTAGATGTGTATAGGGAGATGTTAAAAGATGTAAATCCTGAGATTCCAATTGATCTTGAAGCAGATCTGGAATCTTTTGATATCAATACACAGAAAGATTACAAGTATAACTATGTTGAGGATGCCGATCAGTATGATAGGGTTGAAGTAGAGGATGGTTCGGATAATGAAGATGTTCCTGAAGACACTTCAAAACTTCCGACGTTAATGGAATTCTTTGCTGCTGAAAACAGAGATGAGTTGCGTCAGAAAGTGACTGAAGCGGTGAACGATAATGTGTTCGAGTGTTTGAGAAAAGAAGCTGAACAAGAAGGCCAATCTAATGTTGAAAAAGAAGGTCAATCGAGTGTTGAAGAGATTGATTGTTCTAAATGGTTCAAAAATTCTCATGAAAGAAAGTTCAAAAGGCCGTTGAAATACTTCCAACGAGATCGAAATGTTTCGCTTGGCGATATTATTAGTTGGGGTTTTCTTCCGCAAGTTAACGCCTATGCAGTTCGAAGAGAATATGGTGTCCAATACTTTAAACGTTTATATGACATTATGTCATTACCATGGTGGGACGTCGATGAGTTATCTCAGGTGAGAACGTTGGATTATCAGGTGAGGCAGAATGATAAGGCGATGTGGGGATATATTAAGTACGAGACTCTGAGAGGATATCGGAAATGGAAGCCTCATCGTCCAAGACGTATTCAAAGAGTAGATCCAGTGACTGGTGTGACAGAAACTATTCTGAATGTAAAGCCTCCAAGAACCATGACAACAATTCCTATGCTAGAAATGGAGCAAGATTTTTATAAAGGGTTCATTGATTGGGTTTACAGCTGTCTGACAACTGAAGCAATCATAACGTACAGAGCTGGTGGTGAACTGAGATATATTCGTGTCTATGATCCGATGTGGCTGGTGAATTGTTCGGCAAAAGACATCGAATGCTTGTTTATTCACAAGATTCGTTATAAAGCAGAAGATAAAGATCAAGCTCAACAGTTCCAACGTGTTGTATCACTGTGCTTTCAAAAAGGAATTAATTCCGAAAGCAAGTGGAAATCGTCATGGTGGGAGCTAGATGAAAAGATGAAGAAGAAAGCAAAACGGAAACGTGAACGTGAAAATCGTAGGATGGAAGCAAACAGAGGAAAGTTTATGAAGAAACAACAGGAATAAGAGAAGGCAGAGAAGCGAAAGAATGAAAAGATAAGAATTGCTTTGAGCAGGAAGCCTAAAGGGCGTGAAGAACACTACAAAGCTGCTATCTGAAGACCAACTTTCAAGACAAAGACTGCGGCTTCATCCAAGGGGGAGTTTGTTGGTGCACAATGTCTAAAGCCTGCGTCTTTGTAATGCTAGTTTAATGTATATGGTCTAGATAGGTTATTTTGTAAAAGTTCAGGGGGTTTATATGTAATTTTATGAAAGTTAGTATGTTGGACCGCTTTTGTGACATTTGTCCACAAAAGCGGACCAGGTTTGTAGTCTGGACCGCTTGTGGACATGTCACATGAGCGGACCAAGACCTCTATAAATACCCCTGATGTTCACTTCATTTGTAACGTTGTCTTGTACTCTACGTCGAACTGCTGACCGTGTGGCAATCGTTATCAAGTGAAGAAAAAGTGTTTAAAATGTGAATTCATCTGTTTCTACTCCTTTCTGTTACGTTTATCTTTGTATCATGCTGTAAATGTGTTTCCGCCACATTTTCAGTAAGCACTAGCTCTGATTGACTCATTCGTGTGGTCAAAACTGATCCTACATTATGTTCAAGTGGAATTAGCTGGGTTATATATATGTGTGTTAGCTTCTCATTTGGCACGGAATTAGCTACAGTGTCACGAAGTGCTGCCGAATTCTTGCCGTGTAATCAAGTCTAATTTGAATGAGAAGATAGTTTTAAAGTGAAATAACTCTGTTTCCACTCTTTTCTTCACTGATTCTACTCTGTTTGTTAGTTTCTGTCTCTCAAACAGTGTCTATTACCTCTGATTGACTCATTTGGTCGGTAAAACGATCCTACAATTGGTATCAGAGCCAGTTATGAGCCAATACACTTGAATCAGTGCCTTTTTCTACACTTTCTTTGACTTCTGGACAATTTAACAGACAAAATGGACTGATTTTCTGATATTGTGTGTAAAACATTGTTTTAACAAACCCTTGAGAGAATCAGATCAAAATTCAAAATAAAAGTGATAAAAAATGTGCCAAACAGTAATTCCGATTGAACAAACAGGTAATTTCGTTTGAAAATTCTGAGGTGTTTTCACACGGAATTACTAATTCCGTTTGAAAAATTGAAGTAACTTCAAGCGAAATTACTAATTCCGTTCAAATTGTAATTTCGTTTGGCTAATTTCGCTCCAAAATACTAATTCCGTTTGAAATCACAGCTAATTTCGGTTGAAGGTGTAATTTCGCTTGAAAAAAGGTAATTTCGTTTAAAAGTAATCTCGCTTGAAAGTTTTAATCTCGTTTGAAAACCTAATTCCGTGTGGATATGTCTGATTCCGTTTGAAAGTCCATAGAGTTCGTAATTCCGTTTGAAAGTCCTGTTTGTGTAATTTCGCTTGAAAAGAACAGTTTTCAAAACTTGAAAAATTTTTCCGTAATCTAATTTCGTAAAATGGACAATCAAGAATTTTATAACTTCTTTGCCGGCGGTGGGATGACAGCAGCACAAAACCCAGCCAGTATAGTGCAAAACGTGAATATGGAGAATGAGTTAGGGACGATGCAGAAACCACCTAAATTAATGAATATCGATGAGTATGCGGGGTGGTCTGGAAGATTTAAAAATTGGGTACAAGCCAACCATTTTGAGTGTTGGATGAAGATTGAATCGAAATACGTTCCTCCTAAGGATGGTTTGGGTCTTGAGAAGGCGATTGGTAGTTTGACACAAAGTGAACAAGAAGATTTCAAAGCTGAGAAGAAGATGATGAGTATTCTTCAACAGGCGATTAATGAAGATATCTTGGTGTTACTTCAACACCAAGATAATTCACAGTCAGTGTGGCAAGATTTGAAGGTGAAGTTTTTGGGAAATGTATCGATGATAAAAAGCAAGACTACTTTGATAAAGAAAGAATTTGACATCTTCAGGGGAATTAAAGGTGAAACAACAAGACAGTTGATCGAGAGATACTGTCACCTAGTTTTTGAAATGAAGCGTTTGGGTATTCAGAAAACTGATGAAGAGTGGGTTGATAAACTGGCAGATGCCTTACCATATGACGAATGGGGAACTTATCTTTTAGTGTTGAAGAACAACTTAGACTATGTTGGTTTCAACCTCAGTTCATTCATTGAGAAAATCGAGGCACATGAGCTTGAGCTAATGAAGATAAGAAAGATGAATGCTGCAGATGTTCAACAAGATGTTTCTCTATATTATAAAGGAAGCACTTTGGGAACTTCGAATCTAAGCCCGAAGATTCAAACAGCGTTTAGTGCTGATTCAACATCGGGTGTTTCGTCTAGTACCTCAAGCAACAACAAGCCTTCACCGTTTGCTAGTTATGAGCCAATTTTCAAAGCCTCAGAACAAGTGTCGCCTCAAAGCTCATCTAGCTCGAACAATCAGGGTTATGTTTGTGGGATTCAGTGTAATATTGCGGTAAACATCAAAAACGAACAAGAGTTTACTGAAGCAGCTGCAAAGCAACATATTCACTGTTAGCTTCCGTACTGGAGTCGTATGAGAGTTTAGTGGCTGGAAAGATCGGTAATCCTGATATGATAAATGAGGATTACGATCAAATAGGTCCAGAAGAGCTAGAGCTGATTGACATCAAATGGGGAATGGCTAGTTTGGTTAGAAGAGCCCAAAGGTTTATGGAAATTACAGGTCGAAACAGTTTGTCAGGACCAGACAGCAAGCTCGGATTTGATAAGTCCAAAGTGACTTGTTTTAAATGCAAAGAGAGAGGGTATTTTAAGCAGGAGTGTCCGAATAGAGAGGTCAATAATCATCAGAATCCATTTACCAACGACTACTACAGACAGGCGATCTATCACAAGACAAATCAACAACAAGTCGTTCAAAGACCTCAGATCGAAAACAAGCCGGAAAAAGCTCTTATAGTTAACCAAGATGATGAGAAGGTAGCTAAAGGTTTCAGTTGGGATAAATACATCCCGGGAAGTGAGGGTAGAGCAATGATGGCTGAGATTGTGGAGGAGTCGGAGAGTGTTGTTGAAACAGAAGTTGTTAGTGAAGATGTGTATGAAGAAAGTGTGGCTGATCTCGAAGAAATTGCTGCAGAAGTCTACTATTATCATTCCGAACAGGAGGTTTTAGCTAGTTCTTTGAAATCAATTATGCCTCCTAAAGTGTTTGATTCTTTTGCAGGTTTTTTCGGTGAGCCAACAACAGGATTCTATCCACAGTATGATGTTGAGAAAACTCCTGTTGAAGAGATAATTGATGTATCCAAAGAAATGACTGAAGAGACACTAAAAGAGATTGCTGACAGAGCCTTGATGGGAAAACTGAAAGAGGTAGACACAGAACCTGTAAAACCAGAGTCTGTTGATAATGAGTCAGTTCAAAATGTTTCCGTCGAAATGGAGTCAGTACAAAAGGAGTCTGATGAGGAGTCAGAATGTGAGGAGGTCAAAACCGAAGGAGTGTTTGAGTCAGAGTCTAATGGTGTTGGTAAACAGGATGTTAAAATTGATCAAGATGAAAAGATTGTTGAAAAGATTGATTCAATTTCTGAAACTTCATGCAAAAACTGTTCTAAACCCTACATGGAGTGTCTTGAAAAGTACACAAAGTTTCAGGAATTGAAACAATACACTGATGCGATTAAATTTGATCTAAGTCAAGTAAAAGAAGCTTATGACACATTGGCTAGATCTATCAAAATGATTCAAAAAGAGAGTCTTGAAAACGATAAAGCCACAAGATTGTTAAAATCAACAATTTTTGATAAACAAGTGGAAATCAATGTTCATTTGGACACGATTGCTTCATTGAAAAAGGAATTAGAGTTAACAAAAATTGAGAATGAAAGAATTGATAAAAAATGAATGAGTTATGTTGCATCTTCATATGTGATTGAACAAATTGTCCCGCAACAACCAAATGCAACACCTGTCTTTAACAGTGTTCCACCCCCAATGTGGAATCATTACACTCAGAAGTATCCAGATGGGGTGGAAGCTACTTTGAATCTCAAACTGAGAACCATTGAGAATGAGTTACCTGAAAGTATTGATGTTACATTCTCTCCGTCCGACACTGACAATGAGTCACAGGTTATCAAAACCGTTGTTGACCAAGTGTTAGATGAAGAAAGTGATAACTCGGAGTCTGAGATTGTGAAAACTCATTTTGAGAACTCCATGTCTGATTCTGAAGAAGATGGCAACTTCTTAGACAGATTTATACCAAAATCAGACAAAGTCACGAATAATGATCCGATCATTGTGGTTTACACAATGATTGGAACTAACAAACTTTATTCTGATTTTGAGTATCCGCTCCAAAATGCAAGAATTGAGAATGTTGAAAAGGTGTTTAAATTGGTCGAAATTGAAATTTCTGAGGTAAACAACAAAGAGTTCTTTTCAAAACCCAAAAAGTCGTTTGTTAAATCACAACCTAACAACTCGGGAAAGAAAGAGTGGGAGGGAAATGGTGGTAATAACAAGAAAAATGGAAACAATTTAAAAAACAAAGGGATTGGATTTGAAAAGAAAATGGCTAAGAAGAATGTCAAGCCAAAGGAAAATATGCGTGATGTTTTCATTGTTGGTCCCAGTGTTGATGCTGAAAAAGAGTATATTTTCAGTCAAAAAGCCATTGATGATTTCAATGCAGCGAAGAAGTTGAGAGAAAAGACCTACAAATCAACTTTTGTCGAATATGACAAAAGAATTTGTTATCGCTGTAGTGAAATTGGTCATATGGCCAAACAATGCATGAAAAAGTTTGAAAAACCTGTTTTGCAAAAACCCAGAGCTAAAACTCCAATTGATAACAAGGGTAAAAAACCAATGATTTCACCGGTTCGTATTTTGAAGAGAGGTGAATCTCTGAAGTCCGAAGAAAAGCCGAAATCAACTTTTGAGGTTGGCGAATATTCGAAAGTCCAAAAGACTTCAAAGATTTATCCAAAAATGAAAGTTTTTGAGAATCAATCTTGGGTGGTGAAATCAAAATCATTAGTTGAAGAGAAAAAGATGGAAAGTGTTTTGAAAAATGAAGCAAAAGTTTTTAAAGATGATGTTGAAAAGCTTGAATTTGAACTTGATAAACTTCTTGAAGAGTTTCCACCGATTAAGAAGGAAGAATTAAAACCAAAAGTCAAAATTGATGTTCCAAATGTTATTTTTAACTTTTCGAAGGTTGATGTGACATGTGACATTGTTTTTGGTAGTGTTTCAGCTGTTAAAAAATCATGGGCGTCATTGTTTGAATGAATTGCTTTAATGGTTGCAGGGGCTGCTGAGGTCGATAATCTCGAAGTAGATAATGGACAGCGGAGCTTCAAGACACATGATTGGAATGCTAGCATTGCTTTATGACGTTAAATCTATCAATGGTGGATACGTGGGATTTTGCTGGGAATCAGGGTGGAAGGATAGTTGGTCAAGGAACTTTAACGAATGGAGTTATATCGTTTGATAAAGTGAACTACATAATAGAACTTGAAAACAATCTGCTGAGTATCTCACAGATTTGTGACAAGTCTTTTACTGTGCATTTCACTAAAAATGAATGTCTTGTCTTAAAACCTGGTTTTAAAATTCCTGAGGATATGGTGCTGTTGCGAGCTCCACGAGAAAATGACTTGTATATTCTTGATATGAGTGTCGCAACAACAACAGATCATCAGAAACAATGTTTTGTGACAAAAGCCAAAGTGACCAAAAAAGAGTCGAAAATGTGGCATCGAAAGATGGGCCACATTCATGTTAGGAAAATTAACTTTCTTGTACACAATGATTTAGTTGAAGGTGTGAATCTTAAAAGTTTTCATTTAAACGATGATTGTGTAGAGTGCAAGAAAGAAAAGCAGACAAAGAAGACACACCCGCAGAAGTTGCTGAATTCAATCAGAGTACCGCTCGAGAGACTCCACATGGATCTCTTTGGGCCGGTTAATGTGAAAAGTATCAGTGAAGACTTGTACTGTCTTGTGGTTACTGATGACTTCACAAGGTTTTCATGGGTGGTGTGCATGGAAAGGAAAGATCAAGCGTTTGAGTCACTGATGGTTCTATTCAAGAAGATGGAAACGCTGTATAAGCTGCCGATCAGGAGAATATGAAGTGATAATGGAACGGAGTTCAAGAATAATCGAATGCTCGAGTTCTGTAACGAGAAAGGTATTCTTCATGAATTTAGTGCACCATACACTCCACAGCAGAACGGTGTAGCTGAAAGAAAGAATCGCACCTTGATTGAAACAGCTCGAACAATGCTTACCGATTCTAAGTTACCGATATTTTTCTGGAGTGAAGCAGTTGCAGCAGCGTGCTACACATTGAACCGAGTGCTCACTGTGAAGAAATATAAGAAAACATGTTTTGAACATTTACACCGTTATAAGCCAAATTTAAAGTTTTTAGAACCGTTTGGATCTCCCTGTACCTTCATAGATCCAGATGGCAAGTTTGGTGCTAAAAGTAATGATGGTTTCTTTATAGGTTACGTGAGCCCGCTGAAGAGAGTGTTCGTACCATGCCTGGGAAAGGTAATTCAAGTTCAGCATGTAGATTGTCAGAAGCACACAGCTCCACCGCAACTTCCCGGACAAAGATTCCTGTTCGATTACGACAAATTCTGGGAGTCTTTCCAATTGCCGACTCAGCCAAGTGAAGAGGAACTAGCACTATTGTATCAATATCAGCAGTCCATGTCACAAGAACAAGTGCCTAGACCGCTAGTAGTTTCTACACCCACCGAGGGTACACACAATCACGAGGCCGATCCAAGTGGAACGACACACGAAGACCCAGAAGAACCAGCCCCAACATTTGATAATTCTGACGACTCAGAATCAGATTTCGGTCCGACTTTTGACGAGGAACCAGATGTTGCAACGACAGAAGCTGAGGATCACACCGGTGATCAAGACATTCCGAACTTGCAATCGGAAGTTAATGTGCCTCACACTTCAATGCCAAGAACATTGTCTTATCATCCTTCAGAGCAGATAATCGGTGACCTTCAGAGCGGTGTAAAGACGAGGGATCAGATCAACAGAGCACTTACTTGTTTTTATACATCTGTTGCTCCTTTACATGAAGAATTCTCACTTAAGTGTTTTATCTCGCAGATTGAACCCATAACGTATAAGGAAGCTTTAACTGAAGAAAGCTGGGTAAATGCTATGCAAGAAGAATTGCAGCATTTTGAGAAGTTAGGAGTCTGGAGATTAGTAGACTTTCCTGAAAACCAGAAGCTGATAAAGACAAAGTGGGTGTTCAAGTGCAAAAGAGATGATAAGGGAGTCATCGTTCGAAACAAAGCACGATTGGTAGTACAGGGACACAGTCAGCAAGAAGGCATTGATTATAATGAGGTTTATGCGCCTGTTGCTAGACTTGAGGCTATTAGGATCTTCCTGGCGTTCGCGTCGTGGAAATGATTCAAAGTCTACCAAGTCGATGTGAAATCTGCATTCCTGTATGGAAGAATCAAAGAAGAAGTGTATGTGGGACAACCGCCGGGTTTCACTGATCCACTACACAATAACAAAGTCTATCTTCTGGATAAAGCGCTTTACGGACTTCACCAGGCCCCAAGAGCCTGGTATGAGACGCTTTCCCAACATCTGCTGGCCAACGGATTCACCAGAGGGACAATTGATAGTACTCTGTTTACAAAGGAAGTTGCAGGCCATCTCTTAATTGTGCAGATCTATGTCGATGACATTATTTTTGGTTCGACGAATGACGACTTGTGTAAAGAATTTGTGAAAGTTATGAAGAAGAAGTTTGAGATGAGTTCGATGGGGGAGATGAAGTTCTTCCTAGGGCTGCAGGTAGAACAAATGCCCGAAGGAATCTTCATTCATCAAACTAAATACGTGAACAATGTTCTGGAGAAGTTTAGCATGTCTTAATCTAGTCCAGCATCAACCTTAGCACAGAATCACGGGATTTGCCCAGATGAGAGTGGAGAAAAGGTGGAAGAGACGTTGTATCGGTCGATAATTGGATCCTTGATGTATCTTACTGCTTCTCGCCCAGACATCATGTATCCAACGTGTTTATGTGCCAGATATCAATCAAGCCCAAAGCAGTCACACCTGACAATCGTCAAACAAATTTTACGGTATTTGAAAGGCTGCCCAAGTGTCACACCCCGACCACGTCAAAACAACAAAACGTGGCGGAAACATCGGGGAGTGTTGTAACAGAATTACTGTTCCACAACCATGGTAACTAAATGTTTCGTTTTATTGAATTATTGTGAAATGTATATTGTCTTAAAACCAAACAAACAAACTACACATTGTTTATATCTGTTTTTAAGTCACTAAGGCCTCGTCCAGGTCCTACATGACACAAGCTTCCTAGCAACCAACATCAAGCAATACCACCTGAAACATATGAAAAAATAAAGTCCGGAAAGAAATGCTTGTGAGTACATAGGTTTTGTGAGAGTATCGGATTTGACGTGATGTCGTGGTCACGCAAATTTAATCCCAATAACAACTATATAGATAGCAGCAAGTGGGTATCGAACACAGGGAGTTTGTGGAATGTGTGTTATTTGAAGATTTATCTAAGTTACCTAAAATTAAACTAATTGCAAAAGAAATAAGATTCGAGAGTTTATGTGAGTGAATTGGTTTTAGACTAAATTAAACTAAGTAAATTGCAAGAGAAAGTTTGTTTGTAAGCAAATTAGAGACAAATGACCATCCTAGATTTCCAGTTTGTATCGACATTCATATTATCATTCCACTAGAAAGAACTACATAGACATAGCTCATGTGTGATTACTTGCAGTGATGAAAGGGAACTAAGTACTCAGATTCCTAGAACGTGAGGTTGTTACCCGATGATCAATCAACCCTTACCCAATCCTAATTCTACCCATGATATCTCGATTGCCAACGGCACCAAGAACGTATGGTTTCAAACTAGAAAATCATAAGAATTAACAAGTTACTAACAAACAATCACACACCATAACAAACCAACCATCAAGATTAAGATTGCTATTCTAGAAATTAGGAAATCAAATACAAATTGTCTCAAATAAACCTTCAATCTAGGACAGTCATAAAGTGTTTAGCCAAGCATGGCTCGAATCAACATCCTAACAAAGATAATATTGTTCATACGGATCAAAGACACAAACCGAATGTTAGAGATTGTCCAAAAACAAGCAAGAACCAGCCAATTCGCCCCTGGAATGCCCCCAAAACCGACAATGATTGGAATATGTGAAAAGACACCATCAAAAACAACTTAATGTGGCAGTTACACTTTTTCACGCAGCCACCACCGTAATTTACGGTCTCACCGTAAATTACGGTGGACTTGATTCTTTTACGGTGCACATAGTCTGTGTTACGGTGAGCCATTATTTGATTCTCAGGTCCACCGTAAATTACGGTAGGACCGTAATTTACGGTGATGACCTGAATGTTCTTCTTTCTTTCGTCTCTTTTTCCACGCTCGACCCGTTCATCACCAAAGATTCCAAAGCTGCACTTAATCCATCATTTAGCCCCCGAAATGCACCTGAAACATAAGCAACAGTAGTTATCTAATTCAAGATAATTACACGATTAAGTGAAGGATTATTTCATCTTTTAACATGTTTAAGGGTTGTCCAAAGGACCACCCGTCACATCCCCACACTTAACCGTTGCTTGTCCCAAGCAACTCATCGAAATGATTTCAAAACAAGTGATCAAATTAAACCAAGCAAAGCATGCAATCTCTTTACCAACCCCTTTTTAACACCCAAGCAACACACCCCTCTCAAATTCTCTCCTCTCGGCTACAAGTGAAAACTAGCAAAGATAAGCTAGACACACACTAGGCAAACGGGTGGTTGTACAATCATAAGCTTGTACCTAAATCGATCATTCTCCTAAAATGGGTTAAACATGAATGCAAATCAAAGGGACTTCAAGGTTGTAACGCGGCTAGGTGTATAGGTAGGGAATGGAATATATATGAAGTAGCGAAAATTCGACCCGGTCTTTTTATTACAAACAAAAACAAACTAACAAACAAACAAACTACTATATACAAGACAATTAAACCCCCTTTTTTTTTCTTTTCTTTTTCTTTTTTTTTCATTGCTTTTCTCTCTCTTTTTTTTTTTTAAGCAAACAACCATACGATAACGCATTAACCATATCTACTTCAAACTAGTAAAACTACTAATACTATCACTAACACTATAAGACCGGGTCAAATTTGGGTAAATTTTTAAGTAAGTAGCTAGGGGAAACAAATGATAAGCTTTAAAGGCACAAAATGGGCAACTAAATGTCCAAACCCCCGCCCCTCTCACTACCATGCTCATATATATACTTATGAGGTCCAACCCCCCAAATCCCACACTCGCTCACACCAACGACGAGGCTACCTAAATGCCCTTATCCTTTCTACATTCATGTCTAACTAAGGACTCAAATCGCATTCAAGCACAAGTTCTAATGCACCCCCACCCGTAGCCACTCTCATCAAAGACAATTATTTATGTACAAGTGTGGCTACAACTCTCACCAAGAACGAAAAAGGTATCAAGGGTTGCCGGTGCATCAACTTGGGGTTACGTTAGGGCGTTCAAAATTTCACATCATTTCGCTTGGCTCAAAATTTTTCAAAAACTTCAAAAATTCCCCCCATCCCCACACTTGGGATACATTGACCCCAATGTATGGCTTTGGGAGGCTTTAATCACTAACTCAATCAACATCAACAAAAGCTTTTTTTTTTTTTTTTCAAACCCCAAATTTCTTTTTGTATTTTTCATTTTTTTTTTTTTTTTTATATTTTTCTTCTTTTTTTTTAAACATGACACCACCAACAAACACCAACCCAACAATCAACCACATAATCAAACACCACCCATCCTCCCAACCATAACCAACATAAAACCAAAAATATGTACAAACTATACACAAGAGAGAATACCACCTGATTAATAGTAGCGCGGTCCTGGAGGTCCAAAGATGGATGACATCATATCATTCCACTCTCCAAATCCGAATGCGCCGCTGCTACTCCCTGCTTGTTGTTGCGCTCCCTCTTGCTGCCTCGGGTCAAGCCATTTAGAATGGTGAAGTGGTGGAGTCGGGTATGAAATGCTACCATCATAAGGCGGTAATGAGGCATAGTCCACATGTTGTGGGTCCTCAACAACCGGCCTTCCGGCATGCCAATCCGCATGCATCCTCCTCGCCTGATCATCATGATATCGATTATTAGTGTCCACTTCTCTAGAGTATGCGAAAGTACGGTTCCATGCCTCATGGCGATCGAAGCTATGTTTTAACGACCGCTCTATGCTTGCACTATTCCTCGTGTTTTGATCATACAACGTCCTCTCCGACCCCGACCATGTATCAAAAATAGATGCCGGCGGACGTTGACTTTCAATCACCTCTTGCATTGTACCACTATAAGCCCAACCTGGCTCATACGATTGTTGCGCATAGTCATAGAACATACCACCGTGACCTCCACCATGACCCCCTTGACCCACATTCAAGTTCACCCCGCCTTGCGGTTGCTCCTCATAATCTTCATCCCCGCTTGGGATCTCTGCTTCACTCTCGGGTTCATCCTCTTCACCCGGTAACAAATCCCTTGCATTCGCCTTAAGAGCTCTCCACCTTTGGCCTTGCGACTTTAACTTGTGATAACGCTCCGTCTGAGTATACGTCCAAACGCTCCCCAACTTATCCAACGTGAAAGGCTGGTGCCTTTTTGTTGCTCCCCGATCTTCCGATGTTAACGCCTTCTGTTGTTTCATCAATCCCGTAATTATTCGACAATAAGGAACGATGTCTCTTCCATATTTATTTCGGCAGATCCATAAGTGGTGCATGATAAGGTAACGTATCGGAAAACGTGGAGCCCCATGCATCAACGAATAAAGAACAGGTATCTCTGGAAACCTCACCTGTTCTTTGTCTCCCCTTCTTGGAATGACATTGAGAAGGCAGATTGTATGCAACAGTTTAGCTTCTATCTTCAAATTCTTCCGGTATAGAATACCACTGTATTTACCGGGTAGGAACAATGCTGCTAACATGTCATTCCATCGAACATGTTTTTCCGGGTTAAGCAAGAGATCATCGAGAGTGGGAATCATGTATTCACGAGCTGGGAGACTGTCATACTTGCCGAGCTTCTTTAACGTGTCGAATGACATCTCCACCGGTACCCCGTGCACCTTACCAATCAACTTCATCTGTGATGGCTTGTTAAAATTGTGACATTTCAAGGTTGCCATCCACTCTTGTATCTCCGTCATGAACAGGTTACTCTTGTCTTTGTCAAAACATTTGAGCGCCCCTTCCCAACCTAGCGCCCGAAACTTATCAAACACCCCAAACTGTTGGAACTCCACTTCCCGAACCTCTCGTTCACAAATGAAAGCCGCCGCCTTGTTCTTCAATTTATTCATGCAGTCATGGTAGAGTGTCGGTTGCCACTCCTCAGCTTGATCATCTAATGAACCCGAATTCCACACCGGATTTTCACTCGGATCCAACTCCATCTCTTCTTCGCCTTCACTTTCGCTTTCACTAATACGACCCATATATTGCCTTTTTCGTGGTGGTTGTTCTTTTTGTTTGCCTTTGCCTTTTGATGAAGATGAACTTGATCCCGCTTGTTCCTTTGTCTTAACCATTTCCTACACACATGAGACAAGCAACAAAAGCAAACACAAAATTAATTCCTCTCTTCAAAATCATCCCCACACTTGCTTATTATCATGGTTGTAGATGTTAGTGAACCAAAAGTATCTCAAAAATTTTTCAAAAATTGGGCATGGTGTCTCTACAATGTAGAACATCCCACAAGTTCACTACTTTCATCACAAATCCTACATCTACAACCACAAACCATGTTCAAATAATCAATTTCATAACCATATCTAAGACAAGCAAGTGGGCATGAGCAAGTAACCTAAATCACCTTACTTTTCACAATGTAGCACCAAAATATACACAATAAGCTTTCATACCTTTGTTTCAAGATGCAAGAGTGCTTGTGAAACCCAAAACTCCAAAAACCCCCAAATAATCTTGAACTAGGGTTTCAAATTCGGACCCTAAAATAGCGTTTTCTCAGAGATCTTTCGTCAAAATCAACAATCTTGTGAAAAATTAGTCAAGTTAGACCAAAATTTCACTTGATTTGGACAGAAATTGAAGGAATTAGGAAGGAGTGAAGGTAGAAGAACTATGGAGGTTGTGGTGGGTCTTGAGAAAAAGAAGAAGATGATGGTGATAGAAGAATGAAGAATGAAAAGAATATGTGTGGCTGGGGTTAACTTTCACGTGACCAGATTTGTTTTATTATATTTTATTTTTTTATTTTTATTTTTTATATATATGAGCGGACCCCAAACGACGAAAACCAAAAATCTTGCGTACCGTAATTTACGGTCTCACCGTAAATTACGGTGAGACCTGAACATCAAATCTGCACCGTAACACAGTAGAGTTTCACCGTAAAGCCCAACTTATTTTAACCACCACCGTAAATTACGGCCATACCGTAATTTACGGTGCATACTGGGCAGTTTTTCTTCGCCAAAATTTGAGGTTTTATGTGAAAATTTTTAGATTTTTAATTTTTTCGATTTTTTTTTATGTTTTTTTAATTTTTTCAAAAACTCGTAAAAATTACCCTACCCCCTCAAAAATCCCGTGTTGTCCTCAACACAATGTAAGAGCAATTCGCGACCCGAACATCCCCACACTTGTTTCGAACACGGACTTCGAGGAGCTATGACAATTGTGCAAATTATACAAAACAAAACAAAACAAAACAAACTACTACTATATACACTACCGAACCTGGGCCTTTCATGGTTGTTCTTCATCGACCGGGCGCAAGATGTAGCCCGCTTTGTCAAGCTCCAAGTTGTTGATGTCATTTCCATTCAAATACGGTTTGAGCCGATGCCCATTCACCGTTTGTTGCCTATTGGATTGTTCGTCTTCTATATCAACATCACCAAACTTTCCCACTCTTCGGATGATGTAAGGACCCATCCACTTGCTCTTGAGTTTGCCTGCAAACATCTTTAACCTTGAATTGTACAACCACACCTTTTGACCCACTTCGAAGTTCTTTTTCCTTATCTTTGCATCATGAACTTTCTTCAGTTTGTCTTTGTATGCGGAAGCACATTCATAAGCTTCATCTCTTATCTCCTCGATCTCGTTCAATTGCAACTTCCTTGTTCGACCCGCTTCGTCATAATCCGCATTAACTGTTTTAATGGCCCAATGCGCTCGGTGTGCTAACTCCATTGGTAAATGACACCCCTTCCCATACACCATCCGATAAGGGGTGGTTCCAATTGGAGTTTTGTAGGCCGTTCGATATGCCCACAACGCATCATCAAGTTTACTTGACCAATCTTTTCGATCCGTTCTCACCGTCTTCATGAGAATTTCCTTAATTTGACGGTTAGACACTTCAACTTGTCCACTTGTTTGCGGATGGTACGGTGTCGCCACACGATGGTTCACATTATATCTTTTAAGCAATTTTGCAAAATTAAAATTTTTGAAATGTGAACCGCTATCACTTATTATCACCCTTGGCACACCAAAACGAGCGAATATGTTGGATTGCACAAACTTACACACTACGGAATGATCATTGGTCCTTGTAGCAATGGCTTCTATCCACTTTGTCACATAATCTACCACAACCAATATATACAAGAACCCATTCGAATTAGGAAACGGACCCATAAAGTCTATCCCCCAAACGTCAAATACCTCCACTACCAAAATCGGTTGTAACGACATTTCATCCCGTTTTGAAATACTTCCCACTCTTTGACAAATGATGCAATTTCGGGCATACTCACAAGAATCCTTGAAAATCGTGGGCCAATAAAACCCACTAGATAACACCCGATAACCCGTCTTATTCCCACTAAAATGCCCTCCACATGCCGACGAATGAGCATGGGTCAAGATCTCTAGAACTCCAGTTTCGGGAACACATCTCCTTATCACTTGATCGGGTCCAATCTTGAACAAATCCAGTTCATCCCAAATGTATTGTTTAACTTGACTTAGAAATTGTTGTCGCCTCTTCTTCGTCCAATGATTCGAAATTGCACCCTTAGCCAAATAATTCACATAATGGGCGTACCATGGTGCAACGAAAGTAGAAACGGCTAACAATTGTTCATCGGGAAACCGCTCATTAATCTCACTCGGGTCGTCGACACCTTCCAATGGTATCCGCGACAAATGATCCGCAACAACATTTTCACACCCCTTTTTGTCCCGGATCTCTAAATCAAATTCTTGCAACAAAAGCACCCAACGGATCAACCGGGGCTTTGCATCCTTCTTTTCCATTAAATATCGGACCGCACTATGATCCGAATAAACAATCACCTTGCTTCCCCAAATGTAAGCTCTAAACTTGTCCAAGGCATACACCACCGCTAATAATTCTTTCTCAGTCGTGGTGTAATTCAGTTGCGCCTCGGACAAAGTTTTGCTTGCATAATAGATCACCACCGGTTTCTTATCAACCCTTTGACCCAAAACCGCTCCAATGGTCGTGTCACTAGCATCACACATAATCTCGAACGGCTTCGACCAATCCGGTGGTTGCAAGATAGGAGCCTTCACCAACTGTTCCTTCAACACATGAAACGCTTGCAAACATTCGTCAGTAAAATCAAAAGGAACATCTTTTAAAAATAAGTTACATAAAGGTTTTGTAATTACACTAAAGCCTTTAATAAACCTTCTATAAAACCCCACATGTCCCAAAAATGATCTCACCCCCTTAACATTCTTTGGTGGGGGTAGAGATGAAATTACCCGAATTTTTGCTTTATCTACCTCCATTCCCCGGTCCGAAATCACATGCCCCAACACAATACCCTCTTGAACCATAAAATGGCTCTTTTCCCAACTTAGGACCAAGTTTGTCTCCACACACCTTTTCAAAACTTTTTCTAACTCATCAAGACAAGAGTCAAAACTTGGCCTAAAAATGGAAAAATCATCCATAAACACTTCAAGAGACTCTCCAACCATGTCCGAAAATATACTCATCATACATCTTTGGAACGTGGCGGGAGCGTTACATAGTCCAAATGGCATTCGCCGAAAAGCAAATGTACCATATGGGCATGTAAACGTGGTTTTGTGTTGGTCGTCCGGGTGAATGGCAATTTGATTATATCCCGAGTACCCATCCAAAAAACAATAGTATTTTTGACCGGAAAGTTTTTCAATGATTTGGTCAATGAAGGGTAACGGGAAATGATCTTTGGAGGTAGCGGCGTTTAATTTTCTATAATCGATACAAACTCGCCACCCGGTTACCGGGCGAGTGGCAAGTTGCTCACCTTGCTCATCTTTAATTACCTGAATGCCTGATTTTTTAGGCACTACCTGAGTCGGACTTACCCACACACTATCCGAAATAGGGTAAATGATCCCCGCGTCCAACCACTTGATAACTTCTTTCTTGACCACCTCTCTCAGGTTCGGGTTTAACCTTCTTTGTGTTTCACGGGTCGGCTTTGCGTCCTCACTTGTAATAATTTTGTGCATCACAATGGACGGACTAATGCCTTTTAAATCGGCTATCGTCCACCCAATCGCCGCCTTATGAGCCTTCAACACCCGTATCAACTCCTCCGCTTGAGCTACCTCCAAGTTGGAAGCAATGATCACCGGTAAAGTGTCATTCTCCCCCAAGAATGCATACTTTAGGTGCTTTGGTAACTCCTTTAACTCCACACTTGGTGGACTTTCCAAAGAAGGTTTTGTGCCCGAATCAATTTCTACCGGTAATGTATCCATTTGGTAGGTCCATGGTGGATTTCCTTCCTTCACCGCAAGAGCCTCTTGCTCTTTCTCTTCTTTTTCCAAATCACATGCGTGCACCTGCAAAGACACACCACGAACACAAGAACCCAAAATCTCTTCCTCGAACTCCTTTGGGTCATATTCATCTATGAAGTTTTCTACAAAACACTCATCATAAACATTAGTACCATTAGTAAAAACGTTTAATCTCATCTTTCTATTACCGAATGTCATGTCGACCGTACCATATCGACAATCAATAACGGCATGTGCAGTGTTTAAAAACGGCCGACCCAAAATAATATTTTGTTGTTGAATTGGGTCTGCGGATGAGTAGTCTAGCACAAGAAAGTCCACGGGATAATAGAACTCATCAACCTTAACTATCACATCCCGTACAATCCCCCGAGGAAGTTTATGAGACAAATCGGCTAATACCACCGTTGTCTCAACCCGTTTCAATGGACCAAAATCATATTGGTCATATAACCCCCCCCGGTAAGATACTTACTCCGGCTCCAAGATCCAGTAACGCCCTTGCAGTTTGAAAATTTCCTACTTGAATATTTATAAAAGGCGTTCCCGGATCTTGTAACTTAGGAGGAAGATCTCCTTTTAAAACCGCACTTACCCGCTCCTTCAAATCAACCAATTTAGGCACTTTTTGTTGCCTCTTTTGGGTACACAATTCTTTTAAAAACTTTGGGTAAGCGGGAACCTGTTTAATAGCTTCAAGCAAAGGAAGATTGATTTTAACCTGTTTAAAAACCTCCCACATTTCCTCTTTTTGAGGACCCCGTTTTGAAATAAAATTCTTCCTACCCGGATCTAATAAAGCCGAAGGGAATGGTACTTCACTCGACCCCTCACTCTCATTTACTTTTTCTTTTTCTTTATTAACTTCGGGTTTTTCAAAATTGGGTTTTTTTAGAAGAAATAGTAGGTGGCTCATTTTCTTCGTCACTCTCTTGACCCGTTATATCCTCAACCACCCCATCAACCAAATCCGGTGAAGGATTGGTTTTGTACTCTTTCCCACTTCTCAAAACACTTACATGATGAATGTTGACATTATTACCTCTTGAAGTACCATGAGACGGATTTACCTTAGTGTCACTTGGTAATTGACCTTTGCCTTTCTCCAATTCGGACACCTCGGTTGCAAGTTGACCCATTTGGGTGGTCAAAGTTTGAATCGCTTTATCTCGGGCCTCGTCTTTTTGAATGCGAGCATCATCCATTTGGTTCCTCTTTTGCATCTCCGCTTGCATGCTCTTCAACATTTCCATCATTTCGTTACCACCCGAAGACCCCATTTGTTCTTAACCCGTTTGATATTGCTTTTGATAACCTTGATTATTTCCGCCTCGGTATCCACCTTGGTTATTGTAAGATTGGCGTGAACCAAAGTTACCTTGGCTACCTTGAAAATTCGGGTTTGCTTGATTTGAAGGGTTCCCATATCTAAAATTCGGGTGGTTCCTCAACCCGGGGTGGTAGGTATTAGAGTTCATGTTGTTGAATTCCTACCACCTCCTCCTTGACCTTGACCTTGAACCGCATGGACTTCCTCGTATTGCCCGTCCAACATCCCTTGGCAATTTTAAGCCGCATGACCTATTTCATTACACAAAGCACAAACATCATATATTTGGTTAGTGGTTTGAACATTACCATCATCTATGGCGTGCACTTGCGGTCGGGTAGTGGTCGGTCGGGCTCTCCTCGAGGCTTGAGCTTTCCTTTTTGATGTAGTTGCCATGCTTTCTAAAAACTCCCAATCATCATTCTCATAATTTGTTCCGAAGGTCCCACCGGTAATAGACATCAAATCACGTGCATCTTCGGCACTCAACCCCTCGTGGAAGGCATTCATCAACTCCCACAATTCAATTCCATGATGAGGGCAATTCTTAATCATCATATTGAAACGCTCGAATGCCTCATGAAACATCTCACCATGTTGTTGTTGGAAGCTTCTCAACCCCTTCCTTGCATCGTTGGTCTTTTGGGCGGTGTAAAACTCATCCAAGAAGGTTTGTTGCATCTCCCCCCATGTATATATGGATGCCGAAGGTAACGTGTAAAACCACTTCTTCGCCTTATCTTCCAAGGAAAATTGGAACAAAACCAATTTAATATCGTCAGCCGAAAACCCTTGACTCCCAAGAGTGTTGCAAATTGAGTCATAAGCCTCTAAATGAAAATACGGATCCTCCGTTGCCAACCCCTTGTACTTCGGTAAACTTTGCAAAGAGTTGGTTCTTACTTCAAATGTTCGCCCTTGATCATTATGAGGAATGACTACCGGTGAAGGGTTTTGCGTGATTACCGGCCGAAAATGTGCTTCAATGCCCCTCACATTTTCTCTAAGGTGTCTCCTTGGTACACCATATCTACCTCTTGGAATAATAGGACCATTTGGCCTTGGTACTTGCCCTTGTGGTGCGATTGGTTGTTGAAACTGTTGTTGTCGCATCGGTGGACGTTGAGGTGGTCTTTGAAATTGTTGTTGCACATGTTGTGGCCGGACTTGTTGCAATGGAATAGGTTGTGGCATTGGTGGCCCTTGAGGTCTTGGCCGAATGTGTTGTGGTATAAGTTGTTGTTGTGGCGTTCCACCAACACTTGCCATCCCTTGGGATTGACTTTGAATATACCCAAACTCCCCTTGATCACCATAACCTCCATATCCGTACCCATCATCTTCATAACCCTCATAATCTTCAAATCCGTCATCATAACCATCTCCTTGAATTCCCGAGGTCTGCCCAAATGGGATGGTCGAATACTGAAAGCCCGATTGTTGTTGTTGTGGTCTAAAAGATGAAGTAGTATGCACGATAGTTGAATTGGGTGCAATTGTGAAGGTGGATGATGATTGACCCGTAGTTGGGGGAAAGAAGTGAGATAATGGTGGGATTGTGGTGGATGGATTGTAAGTGATGGTAGGCTCAGTTTGAGTGGTAATTGGTTGGGTGACATTGGATGGTGTGAATTCAGCGGTGGTATTAGGTAATGTGGTGTTTGGTGATGGTTGGGTGGAAGTAGGTATAAAGGTTGAGGATGATTGACTGGTTGTGGGTGGAATTTGAGAATCAGCCATGATGTTTCTCGGTGTGATGGGTGAAGTGGGTGAACCAATAATCTTGTTTTCTCGTACTAACACTCTGTTTTGTCTTAACGTTCTTTCAATTTCCGGATCAAACGATAGCGGTGATGACCTGTGAGAGCCTCTAGTATACATACACCTGAAGTACCTGCACACTAAACACAACCAACGTAAACCCGAAAATAACAAAACAAAACTATTAAACTAACACACGTTGCGCACTACTCCCCGGCAACGGCGCCAAAATTTGACGTGATGTCGTGGTCGCAAATTTAATCCCAATAACAACTATATAGATAGTAGCAAGTGGGTATCGAACACAGGGAGTTTGTGGAATGTGTGTTATTTGAAGATTTATCTAAGTTACCTAAAATTAAACTAATTGCAAAAGAAATAAGATTCGAGAGTTTATGTGAGTGAATTGGTTTTAGACTAAATTAAACTAAGTAAATTGCAAGAGAAAGTTTGTTTGTAAGCAAATTAGAGACAAATGACCATACTAGATTTCCAGTTTGTATCGACATTCATATTATCATTCCACTAGAAAGAACTACATAGACATAGCTCATGTGTGATTACTTGCAGTGATGAAAGGGAACTAAGTACTCAGATTCCTAGAACGTGAGGTTGTTACCCGATGATCAATCAACCCTTACCCAATCCTAATTCTACCCATGATATCTCGATTGCCAACGGTACCAAGAACGTATGGTTTCAAACTAGAAAATCATAAGAATTAACAAGTTACTAACAAACAATCACACACCATAACAAACCAACCATCAAGATTAAGATTGCTATTCTAGAAATTAGGAAATCAAATACAAATTGTCTCAAACAAACCTTCAATCTAGGACAGTCATAAAGTGTTTAGCCAAGCATGGCTCGAATCAACATCCTAACAAAGATAATATTGTTCATACGGATCAAAGACACAAACCGAATGTTAGAGATTGTCCAAAAACAAGCAAGAACCAGCCAATTCGCCCCTGGAATGCACCCAAAACCGACAATGATTGGAATATGTGAAAAGACACCATCAAAAACAACTTAATGTGGCAGTTACACTTTTTCACGCAGCCACCACCGTAATTTACGGTCTCACCGTAAATTACGGTGGACTTGATTCTTTTACGGTGCACATAGTCTGTGTTACGGTGAGCCATTATTTGATTCTCAGGTCCACCGTAAATTACGGTAGGACCGTAATTTACGGTGATGACCTGAATGTTCTTCTTTCTTTCGTCTCTTTTTCCACGCTCGACCCGTTCATCACCAAAGATTCCAAAGCTGCACTTAATCCATCATTTAGCCCCCGAAATGCACCTGAAACATAAGCAATAGTAGTTATCTAATTCAAGATAATTACACGATTAAGTGAAGGATTATTTCATCTTTTAACATGTTTAAGGGTTGTCCAAAGGACCACCCGTCAGGATTCATGGCTCGTTTATATGTTGCAGTACCTCGTTAGACTACAAGAGTCAAACGTACAAACCTCGTTTGGAAAAGTGTATTGCAACATAATTAACCAACTCAGATCGGATTGGTTATAGTTTATAAAATCTCGTAGCCATCATTCTTAAACCCAAAAACATTTGTTTTAGTAAACCAAATCATAAATCGTTTCGTAAAAACTCGTTAATATAAATCGTATGGTTTATATCGTTTCGAAAACCTCGTTGTGTGACATCGTTCCAAAATCGTTTCCCAAGTGAACTAAATAATGACACGCAATGTAATATGATAGAATCACTTATATATAGGATGTACCAGCGGCGTATCTACCATGCTTATATCATGCTACACCCGTCCCATTATCTAATCACTACCCAAAACCAATCGTTTATCCAAATCGTTTATCTCGTTTAAGTTGTATCAAATCGTTTAACTCGTCCCAAAAATCGTATTCGTTTTAATTGTGAAACTACTTTGGTAGTCTCGCTAATAACATTCAAACATTCGTGACTCGTCTAACTCGTTTCTCGTATTAACAAACCACCAAAGGGTAAGTTAACAATCACAGATTCGGTCGTTACCTACATAACCCCCACACATAACCATGGGTGTAGTCTGATAACGGGATTTGTCAGATCCTATGGTACCATAACCTAGTACTGGTCGGTTCGGCCAAAATTAATGAATGTTATTCGTTATGTAACTACAACCATCAAGTTCATTCACATTATTGAAATCGTTATTAGTTTAGTATAAACCATCTTAATCGTTTTTAAAAACATCGTTTAAACCTTGAAATCGTTCTGTACATATGAATCACACCAAAATAATTGAAAACAGTAAAATAGGGGAACTATGTACTCACATTGAAGTGCAAAGTATCCTCAATCTAAAGAACTCAACAAGCTCAATTAAACCAAAGAAACTCAAGCAGCACCTAATAATCGAATCACTAGTCAAACAATAGACGCCTAAATCGGAAGATCGGACAGAATGAGGTCTTGTAAACCAAATGAGTGTTGGAACTCATGTGATATGGTTTAACAAAGCCTGCATCCTAAATTGAAACCTAACCTAAGTGCTTTTGACCCGTTGCGACCCATTAAGGTAGCTTATGCTACTTTAACGCGTCGTGCGCGCAAACGCGCGTTCGAGACGTCTAACTAGTCCTATGACAAGTATTATATGCCTAAATATGTTTAAATAGGTTGCATAATCAGTTTAGGTGACAAAAGTTAGGTTTCATATGCTTAAAGTCCAATTATGCATAAAAAGGGCGTTTTGGTAATTTACCTAAGGCATATAATCTACCTATCATACAACTACTTAAACTCGGTGACCATAAGGTATAACCTCGGAAGGTTATTCCCTCTGCAACTATGGTCACTAACCATGCTTGGTCAGATCCTAATGATCGACCAAACGGGCCGAGTTCGAAAGTCTAAGCGGTGGTTTAAACCGCTTGACTTACGACTCTAATCAAGCACTAACTAAAAGTGACGAGCTAAACATGTCAAAACATGTTTAACCTATTGATTTGGTATCAAAACAAAGTGATTTGATACCTAATAGTAGTTCGGTTGCAAAATGCGTGCTAAAATGCATTTTGACCGAAACTTTGACTCGTGACTACACCTAGTTAACGTGGTAATCAATAGGTATAATTGCTAAGGATTATAACCATCGTGATTACAATCACGTTGCAAAGTTCAACCGAACTTTGCGTTGACCATAGACTGGTCAAACTGAAAGTCAAACAATATTTGACTTTCAAACTAGGAAAGCAATAAAAAGAATGAAAGAATGCTCACTAAAGTCCTTGCTATCTTTTCTACAAGAAAATAAGCTTCCAAATCAGATTGAGAAAGCTCCCAAAGCAGATTAGAATGGAGATGAGAAGGAATGGGCAAGAAACAAGTGAAAATGTTGGGCTATTTATACTTGTTGTGGATTAACAAGATTAATCCATGTGTTTGTGTGGCCAACAAGCATTAGATCATAGCCCTACATGTGTTAGGAACTGATTTGTAGCCTTGAAGAACACTTAAACTTGCTCAACACACTAGAAATTTACACAAACAGCCCCCAAAGATCAAACAGATTGCTGAAACTTATTTCTGGTTGCTGGGCCTGCTTAACGGACAGTAAGGTCTAGTGCATACAGTCCGCAAGGACCTGCAGACCAGCAAGTTTCATATTTTGACAACTTTGGTCCCTGCATGTGTTCGAGTCCATTTTAGGCACTTTTGACACCCGTTAAGCCATTTTCAAGGATCAACAAGGTCAATAAAGTTTAGAGGACTCAAAATGTGCTCGGAAAAATCTCGGATGTCGGCTCGTTTGGTCGTACGGTCGCGTTGTTCGTTAAATTACGACGAAACTCAAACGGACGCGAAAACGAACCAAATTAAGCGACGAGTGGTATTTTTGCATGGCGATCACTAAAATAAAAATATTTTAGTGTGTACAAAAATTTTGGATGTCCAGATGTGGTCAGAACGTAAGATATGCGCGAAATTGCAAACTTACGCCGTTTTTGACACTTTTAGTCCCTGTGAGATCAAATAAGCATATTTTCGCACACCGAACCACCCAAAGCTTATTTCTAAGCTATGTTTAGGTTATTTATGGTATGTTTAGCTTATGATCAAGTTCCGGACTGTACGTTACCTTACGAATCGGTATAGTTTCGCAGTTTGACGCAAATAGTCCCTACGATCGAACAAACTTGTTTTCGATACACCAAACCATCCAAAACTTATTTCTAAGTTATGTGAAGGTTATTTATGGTGTGATAAGTCTATTTAACTGATTGCGTTTACGCACCAGTTTGTGTATAACTTTCCAGAAAGCGATTTAGAGCTTGAAATCGAATCGAATCAAATTGTAAAATCATCAAACACATAAAACACATATAGTAACACCAAAGCACATTGTTTTATTAATAAATGACATTGTTTTGCATTGTTCATCGATTAAAGAGCACAATTGTCACAGTCTCCCCTACTTTAGGAAATTTCGTCCCGAAATTTTAAATAAAGGAAACTTGTGAGAACAATTGCGGATATTTCGCCTTCATTTGGTCCTCACGTTCCCAAGTTAACTTTGGGCCACGTTTGGACTCCCAGCGAACTTTGACTAATTTAATCCATTTGTTCTTCAACTATTTGAATGTACGGTCCACTATCTCCACAGGTTTCTCGACAAAGTGCATCGTTTCATCGATTTGGATCTCGTCGAGAGGAATGTGAAGGTCAGCGTCAGCTAAACACTTTCGCAAATTGGACACGTGAAAAGTTGGATGAATATTTCCAAGCTCTGGAGGTAGCTCTAGTCGATAGGCAACCTTTCTATCTCATTCAACAATCTTAAACGGTCCAACGTATCGTGGTGCAAGTTTTCCTTTCTTTCCAAATCTCACCACTCCCTTCCAAGGTGACACCTTGTGTAGGACATGGTCTCCGACTTGAAATTCTAGGGGCTTGCGTCGCATATCCGCATAACTCTTTTGACGGCTTCTCGCTGTCACAAGATTATCGCAAATTTTCTTGATTTTGTCTGTCGTTTCCAGAATGAGCTCAGGTCCAGTAAGCTGAGCCTCACCGACCTCATTCCAACAGACAGATGAACGGCACTTTCGACCGTAAAGAGCTTCGAATGGTGCCATATTGATGCTAGCATGATAACTAGTGTTGTAAGAGAACTCGATCAATGGCAAATGAGAGTCCCAATTATCACCAAAGTCTATCACGCATGCTCTAAGCATATCCTCTAAAGTTTGAATCATCCTCTCAGATTGTCCATCTGTTTGGGGATGATAAGCAGTGCTTAAATTTAGTTGGGTTCCCAAAGCAGATTGCATGGTGCTCCAAAAATAAGATGAAAATCGAGCATCACGATCGGAAATGATATCCAAAGGAACACCATGTCGTGATACAATCTCGTCAACATAAATCTTTGCAAGTTTATCAGCAGATAGATCCTCGCGAATCACAATAAAATGAGCTGACTTCGTTAATCGATCGATGACAACCCAAATAGCATCGTGACCTTTAGAAATACACGGTAATTTAGTGATGAGATCCATAGCAATGTTTTCCCACTTCCAAACCGGTATCTCTGGTTGTACAAGCAAACCAGAAGGTTGTTGATGTTCAGCCTTGACCTTGAGACAAGTAAGGCATTTCGATACATACAAGGCAACATCTTTCTTCATACCAGGCCACCAGAACTTAGTACGAAGATCCTTGTACATTTTATCAGAACCAGGATGGATAGAATATCGAGACTTGTGAGATTCGTCCATCACTAAGGTGCGAAGATCGTCTTGTTTTGGAACCCACAAACGATCCTTGAAATAAAGTAAACCATCGTCTTTTGCTTCGAGTTTAAGCTCAAGCTGACGTGGAAATTCCTCACCTATCAAATTTTGTGAAACACAAAATTGCTGAGCTTAAAGAACACGAGTTTGAATATCAGATAGAGTTTGAATAGAATGAAGCTTGACTCGCTCCTTTCGACTAAGCGCATCTGCTACGACATTCGCTTTACCAGGATGGTAGCGAATCTCGCAATCATAGTCACTCAAGAGTTCAACCCAACGTCGTTGCCTCATGTTCAACCCCTTCTGATTGAGGATATGCTGGAGACCTTTGTGGTCTATGAAAACCACACATTTCGTGCCATAAAGATAGTGTCTCCAAATTTTGAGAGCAAAAACTACAGCTCCCAACTCAAGATCATGGGTCGTGTAGTTTTTCTCGTGAACTTTCAATTGTCTAGATGCATATGCTATAACTTTACCTCGTTGCATGAGAACACAACCAAGGCCTAAGTTGGACGCATCGTAGTAGACAACGAAATCATCGTTTCCCTCAGGTAAAAATAGAACAGGAGCATCACATAGCTTTTGTTTTAGCGTTTGGAACGCTTCTTCTTGCTTGGGTCCCCACTCAAAAGGCTTATTCTTCTGAGTCAAAGCAGTGAGTGGAACCGCAATCTTTGAGAAGTTTGAAATAAATCGACGATAATACCCAGCAAGTCCAAGAAAAGAACGAACTTCTGTTGGTGTCGTAGGTGTATTCCAATCCTTAATTGCAGCGATTTTGCAAGGATCCACATGAATACCCTGCTCGTTGACTATATGTCCCAAAAACTGAACTTCTTTAAGCCAGAATTCGCACTTGGAGAATTTAGCAAAAAGTTGTTCCTTCTTCAGGAGTTCCAAAGTCAAACGAAGGTGTTGCTCGTGATCAGCTCGAGACTTCGAGTAAACAAGAATATCGTCGATGAATACAATGATGAACTTGTCTAAATAAGGTTTACAGACCCTATTCATTAAGTCCATGAAGATGGCTAGAGCATTCGTCAGACCAAAAGGCATGACAGTAAACTCATAGTGTCCATATCTCGTGCGGAAAGCAGTTTTGGGAATATCTTCTTCGAATACACGAAGTTGATGATACCCAGAACGCAGGTCGATCTTGGAAAAACAGGTAGCACCTTGAAGTTGATCAAAGAGATCATTGATTCGAGGTAGGGGATATCGATTCTTGATGGTAAGCTTATTAAGCTCACGATAATAGATACACATTCGAAAAGATCCATCTTTCTTTTTCCAAAGAGGACAGGAGCTCCCCAAGGTGAATAACTCGGTCGGATGAATCCTTTATCAGATAACTCGTGAAGCTGTTTTGATAATTCTTGCATCTTGGAAGGTGCAAGACGATAAAGTGCTTTTGCAATCGGGTTAGCATTGGGTACAAGATCAATATGAAACTCGACTTGACGAACTGGAGGCAAACCAGGCAGTTCATCAGGAAACACCTCTGGATAATCCCGAACAATCGGAATATCCTGAGTACTCTTGTTCTTGCCTTTCTCCTTGGTGACATGTGCCAGAAAAGCAACATATCCTTTTTGTATGTACCTTTGGGCTTTCATACACGACATGAGTTTCAAACCAACAGATGGTTTCTCGCCACGAACCTCAAGGACATCACTAGAAGAAAGAGGAATACGAACGATCTTGTCGAAACAAACGACCTCAGCATGATGTTTGGTTAACCAATCCATCCCCACGATAATGTCGAAACTCCCAAGTTGCATCGTATGAGGTCGATAGGGAAAAGATGGTTATCGAGGTTCAACTGACAACCATGAAGAACATAATCGAGTATGAGTGGTTTAACAGTAGCAACTTCGACAGATAAGGGCTTCCTCAGTTTAGTTCTAAGTATCGCAGGTAAAGGCTCAAAGGATAACGAAACAAAACTCCTATCGGCACCATAATCGAAAAGGACAGACGCAAGTTGATTGTTAACAAGGAACGTACCGTTAACAACTTTGTTGTCCGCCCTCGCCTCATTCGCGTTCAGATTGAATGCTCATCCACGAGCGGGGTTCACATTCGCGTTCGCGTTAACATTCGGATTGACATTCGCATTCACATTCGCGTTTACCAATCTCGGGCAATTGTTGCGGAAATGACCCATTTCTCTGCAATTAAAACACGAACCAGGTGGGAATCTCGCATCATTCCCTTGAGCTTGAGCTGGAACCTGAGCAGCCTGATTTTGACCAAAACGAAAAATGTTGGCCAAATGCCCAAGTCTACCACACGTAGCACACTGTTTATAGGCCTGCTGGGCAACATGGTGACCATTACATCGAGCACAATGCGGTGCGATACCAGCATATGCTTTCTTTGCAGGAGGTTGAGTCAGTGGGTTCTGAGGGTTCTGATTGGTGACAGCAAAATTTTGAGCACCCTTTCGCTTCCTCGACTTCTTCGATGACTCACCTTTCTTACCCTTGCCCTTTTCCTTGTCAAAAGCGGTTGGCTTCTTTTTATCACCCTAACGGGTAAGTTTACCCTTCCTGACTTGAGACTCAGTCAGGGTAGCAGACAACTCAATCGCGTGACGGACGGTAGTAGCATTAACGCCTGTCACAATGTCCTGAATGGAATCGGGTAAACCATCGATATACCTCTCGGTTGCTTTCTCCAGTGGGGTAACCATAGTGGGGCATAACAAACTGAGCTCCTCAAATCGATCCATATAAGCATGGTGTTCTCCCCCGTCCTGTTTCAAATCATCGAATTCTCGTTCCAATGCTCGAATCTTGTGACACCTGTGTCACTTCTACCATCAAACAAATGCCAAACCAATGAAATATTGTATTTCATACTTTGGACTTGTATAAATATGTGTATCGTTTGCACATATCAACTCTTGTTCGATTTCAAGCTCTACATCGATTTCTGGGGAATTATACGCAAACTGGTGCGTAAACGTACTCAGTTTAATGCGACAAATACTCCGGAACATCAACATATACTCAACATACCTTAAATAACCTTTACATAACTTAGAAATAAGTTTTGAAGGCTTTGGTATGGCAAAAACAAGTTAATTCGCTTACAGGGACTAAACTTGACAAACTGCGAAAGTATGCCAATGTGAACTGTAACAAACATTCCGGAACATGTCCATAAGTTAATCATACCATAAATATCCTTTACATAGCTTAGAAATAGGCTTTGAGGGGTTTGGTATGCTAAAACAAACTTTTGGGTCATTCAGGGACTAAAAGTGTCAAAAAGTGCATAAGTTAGCACTTTCGCGCATAACTTACGTTCTGAATACATCCGGACATCCAAAAATTTATGTAAGCATTATAATATTATGCCTTAGTGCTTGGCATGAGAAAAATCCATTCGTCGCGTCATTTGGATCGTCTTTCGCGCTTATGCGCATTCCGTCGTAATTAAGCGAACATCGCGATTGTACGGCCAAACGAACCAACATCCGGAACATTTTTGAGCATGTTTCATGTCCACAATGTTTAGGCAGCATATTAGGGCCTTAAAGTTGGCTTTACGGGCCTTAGAAGTGTCGGAAATGGCTTAAATACGCAACAGGGACCAAAACTGCCAATTCTGAAAATATGTGCAGATCAGACGGGGCCAGGCGGCCCGCGTGAGTTTGGCCTGCATATTGAGGCGGGCTGCGTGGGACTGTCAGATAGATTCAATGTATGCATTTAATGCAGTTGGCCTTTCGTTCGATCAAGGGGCAATGCCCTTTCACCCAATCAAGAGCCAAGGGCCATTTTCTGACTTACCACAACATTGTGACACATGTACGCACAAGATCGTGGCACGTTATTCGAGAAACGATCCTAACAGTTCCACTTTTCCTATAAATACCCCCCCTTGTTGCCAAAAACCCACACAATCTGATCCAAATGCTCTAAGTTGATGCCATTGCTTCATACCTGAGCACTTTGATCTAGATTAGCATTCGGGGACCCTCCGTAAGTATTCTTTCTTTCTTTTATTTGCTTTTCAAGTCCGAAAGTCAACGTTTTGTTGACTTTCTGCGTTGACCAGCCTATGGTCAACACGAAGTTCATAGAACTTCATAACGTGAGCGTGATCACGATGGTTATAGTCCGTAGTGACTATGCGTACTGATTACCACGTTATATAGGCTCAGTGACGAGTCGTAGTTTCGGCCAAAATGCGCATTTCTTGCGTATTTTGTAACCAAACTACTCGTGGGCATCAAAACCGTTTGTTTTGATGTCAAACCTGTTTTCTAAACTAGCTAAGCATGTCCTAACATGCTTAGCTCGTCACTTTTAGTATAGTGTTTATATAGGGTCGTAAGGTAAGCGATCTAAACCATCGCTTATACTTTCGAACCCGACCCATTTGGTCGATCATTAGGATCCGACCAAACACATTAGGTGACCATAGCTATAGCCTTCCGAGGTTATACCTTGTGATCACGATGTTAGGCGTTCCAAACGCGTTCTATGCGAACGACGCGTTGAGGTGGCATAAGCTACCTAAACGGGTCGTAATGGGTCGCAAGCACTTAGGTTAGGTTTCATTTTAGTATGTAGGCTTTGTTAAACCATATTACACGAGTCTCCATACTCGTTTGGTTTACGAACCCGCATACTATCCGATCCTTCCGATTTGGTCCGGTATATTAACATAGCTACCTGATGTGCGTGAAGTGTGTTATATTTTAGATGTATATTTAAGCCCCTTTTTACACTTTTAGCCAAGTTTTAAATTTATAAAACACGATATTTACTAACACTAAACACACATATGGGCAAGTGCACCCATCGTGGACGTAGTATAGTGTTGGTAAGATACCGAGGTCGTCCAAGGACACAAGAGCTTTTAATACCGGTTTATCCTCAACGTCTAATCAAATCAAAAAGTGAGAAAAATGTTTTAAACTAAAAAAAATAAAAACTAACTAAATGCTGAAAAATAAAATAAAATAAAAACAGATAGACAAGATGAATCACTTGGATCCGACACGTGTGTTAGTATAACCTTTGATTATTTTCGCACTTTTGCACTTGTTTAAGAGATTATCTTAGTTATTGTAGTAGGCCCCTCTTTTGAAGGCGACGTTACCCTCAACCCAGTAGTTTGAGTCAGCAAGGATACAATCCTAAAGGGTCGGATTATTGAAAGATAATGAATTAAGTTATTAATGCAAATTGTGGTAGGCCCCGCTTTCGGCGGTGACGTTACCCTCGGCTAAGTAGTCTGAGTCAGCAGGGATACAGTCCTAAATAGCCGGGTTATAGTATTAATAATAGTTAACTTATGAGGGGGTCAAAGAGTTTGGATCCCCGCCATCCAATACCTATGGGCATTGAAGGAGATCCTACTAAATTTGACCCAGGTCCCAAGCAGGACCTCTAAACGCTGAACAAGGGCAAGACCCTTACCAAACCGTTCCCTTAACCCCCGACCAGGTAGCCAACATACCTCCATATAGACCGTGGAGATATGAATGGTGAAAATCTTTTATTTTATATAGACAGTAAAATAACGCCAAGACATCACGGACAAACGATAAGGAAAGATCACCTTCAACATAAGTAACTAGTTATTAAAGTCATTAATACAAAACCAAATAAAAAGTGCAAAAGATTAAAAATAAAAAGTATTATACTAAACACTTGTCTTCACCAAGTGATGTAAGAGACTTAGGCAAACATGGCCTTGATTGTCAAGAACTCTTAGGATCAATCTTGGATCCCGAGACGACTCACACACTCTACGATGGACAATGGATGATGGTGGTGGATGATGGTGTTATGGTGGTGGTGGGTGGTGGATGAAGTGTGAGAGAGGTGGTGTGCCAAGGGATGAAATGGAATGAAGCCAAGCACCCCTATTTATAGGCTGAACAGAAGGCTGGGCACGGCCCCGTGTCCGCTGGACACGCCCCCGTGCCTGTCTGACACTATCTCTCTTCATTAATTGTAATTCGCAATTACAATTAATGCGCCTGCTGTACTTTCACGACGCCCTCGTGCCCGCTGGACACGGCCCCGTGGTGGGCAATGGAAGCTTCTACTGGTTTGTCTTTTCTGCTGCTTCTTGGGCACGCCCCCGTGTTCGCTGGACACGGGGCGTGTTCAGTCTCTGTTTTCTCTTCTTTGCCTTGGGAGGTGCCGTTGAGGGTCCGGGCAATCTACTTTTGTTCCTTTTCTTGTATTTATGCTAGAATTAGTTGTCTTTTTGCTTCTTTTGTGATTTTGAGCTCATTTCATCTTGAAAATACAAAAGGAAGACAAAAACACTTTTTTTCCAACATTAGTACTTAAAAAGGGTTAGTTTTATGCCTTAATTGATGTGATTTATATGTTGCATTTTACACACATCAAATACCCCCACACTTGAACTTTTGCTTGTCCTCAAGCAAAACTCTTTAAATGTGGCTTACACTCCCAAATGGAATAGGTAGAAGAGAAGGTTTTTAGCTTGTCCTAGAGTGTCGGGAATCCAACGTCTTTGTAAGTTTTATTTTTATTTATTTACAATCCTATTCGTTATGATTTATTTTGAACGTTTCATAAGATAAATTACTTATTTGGGCATAGCATGCCTTATTAAAATTCCATTTATATACAAGTTCACATACCTCACGGGGGATCACTCAACACTCGGCCGAAGGTGTATATTTTTAGTGAATCACTCGAGAGCGGCATGGAACTTACGCCTTCCATAGGCTTGCCAAGCAATCAATCCTCCTCCTTTTTAACTTTTTACCTTTGTAAATATCAAGAGGACTTTTGGGTGAAGGGTTAGGCTTGGGTTAAAGGTGGGTGGTTGGGTTAGTGGTTAGTAAAAAGGGCGAAAAAAAAATCGTAAAAGCGTCGGTTTTCGTAAAATACCTTGTCTTTAGCGACTTTTTATTTTGAAGTATTTCTCCAAACAAGCTTTTATATAGCTTTTGTTTGTTTTTGACTTCATCATTTTTTTTTTCATCATATAAAAAGGCGAGTTTACGAAGAACCGAGCTTGTTACTAAAATAAAGGGTGAAAAATAAAAATGGTTTTTGGTGGGTAAAAAGGGTTTTGGGGTAATGAAATGAAAGGTTTAGGCTCAAAGGGGCTATCTAGGGGGATTTTGGGTAGGTGATAAAAAAAATTGAAAAATAATGGTTTTGAAAGAAAAATGGTTAGTCCTAATGCCTCCATCATTTACTTACTTGGGTTTAAGTTGGTAAGGACCGGGAATGTATTGTTGTGGCAAGTTCTAGATTTGTAAGAACCAAGCGGCTATTCACACAAGAAACGAAAAATGAGCGTTTAGTCTAAATTTGTATATTTTTATGCTCAATAAAGGCTCAAAACTCACTTTTGTGGGAATGGGTTTTTAATGTGATCAAGTATATATAATCGAATTTTTAACTAGACTTGTTATGCCGTTTCATAATTTTCTTATGTTGGTTCTTTGTTATCACGACGCTATCGGTTGTAAACTTGTAAAAATATAACCTTTTTAGAACTTGTTATTCCCAACTTAAACTAAGACAAGTAAATAAAATAAAAAAAATGAAAAAGTTTTTGAAAAAATTTGGGGTGTTTAGCGGTTCCAATAGAGTTTTGTGTAAGGCTTGTATTTAGGATTTGCAAAATTCAAGGTTTTAGCATCCCCCCACACTTAAATTACACATTGTCCTCAATGTGTCCAAAAATAAGGTTTTTGGTTGATTAGAATGTGTAAAAGTGGTTTAAAAAAAACAAAGATTTTTGTTACTGGTAGTCTGGACACGGCCCCGTGGTGAACTACCAGTACCGAGAACTTACAGAAGATGAACACGGGGGCGTGTTGGGTGAACACGACCTCGTGTCTGGCAAAAATTTGCAGGTCAGTAACCAAACAGCAGGTCTGGGAGATGAACACGGGGGCGTGTCGGCTGGACACGTCCCCGTGTGGACAGTCTGTGAGCCTGAAAAACTGGTTTTGTCTCCCGGTTTCTCCATTTCGGGGCTGCAAGTGCTAATGTTTAGCACTCTAACCCTTGCATTGTACCTGTCTAATCACTCAATACCAAACCAAACAAGCATAAACCATCCTAAATTACCAACGTCAAGTATCATCCAAGCATAAAGGAAAAGTAAAACAAAGATAAAAGGAAAAGTTAAAGAAAGTAAATTGTTCAACAAGCGGCACGCAGGCCAAAAATTGTTCGATAGAGAAGGGTACTTAAACCTGTGGGCTCATCACCAACCTGCCCCTTGTTCCTTCAATCCTTCTACTCCATGTCTTCATCACTACCATCACCTCCACCCCCATGCCTCGCCATGTACTCCCGGATGCTACCGATATCATCTTGTATATCGTTAACGTTGCGCTCGATAGCTCCAACCCGGTGGTATGTGTTGTTGGCGAGATTGTAGGTGTTCCTGGTGCACATAAGGTTTTCCTGCAAAAGATCATGTAAACTTTGAAAGTTAGGAAAACCGCCTCCTTGAGAGGAGGATTGACCCGGATCGCCTTGGGGTGGGTACTGAAAATGGGGAGGTGGTGCATGAAGAACTAGAGCCTCCTGCGGGTTCCATGCATAGCCTTGCGTCCTTTGAAAGCTCACCGTCCCGTCTTCCGCCTCATAAAGCAAGTTCATGGCTCGGCAAATGTGGTAATCGACCCTTCCCGACCATGGACTCCTTTCAAAGGACCTTGGGATATTCGTGAAATGCTTGAAAAGACGGTACACCCATCCCCCGAAGAAGATAGGTGTAGGAGCGTGAGCAAGGCGATTTAGGTGCATGTTCCGTAACAAGAGATAAGGAACATCGAGAGGCTTCTGGTTGTGGATGTAGTGAAGGACAACCAAATCTTTCAACCCTACAACGCCACTACTGTCGTGACGCTGGTTCAGCGAGTAGGAAAGGAGCCTGTGAATGTAGCGGTAAAGCGGGTCCCTCAGTTTGGTGCTTTTGGTGCTGCTTGGGTTGTAGATTCCTTCACCTATTTGAGCCCACGCGGCTTGGCGTTCAGTTGCATCCAAGTCTCGTAATCCCCCAGTATTCTCTTCATTTCCCGATTCCTCTTCACTATATAGCCCTATGATAGCTCCAAACTGTGCCATGGAAGTTGTGAACGTGGTCCCTCCACATCGGAATGTGACCGCATCTTGGTCAAACGGGTCACATCTCGAGTTGAAAATGAAGGTGCTGTAGAACTCCATTGTGCATTGATGCACCGACCGAAGCCGGGTGTTCAATGCGACAGCCAGTGGACCTCTCACAATGTTGTTGAATCGGTCAAGTTGATTCACCATGGTTAGCAAGTCGGTACACGCCCGCCTAGGGTACTCCTCCGGTCTTGTTTGTAGTACCTCGTACCGTGCCCTAGCGTCCAGTTCACTTGCGTTAAACCTCGTGAATTTCGACATCTGAAAGAATACATCAAAAGTTAGTACGAAACAAGGAAAATCGGAGTGAAACTGCAAACAGTGGGCTGGACACGGCCCCGTGTTCAGCGGACACGGCCCCGTGTCCAGGCGTCTGTAACCCAAAAATTTCATTTTTCGTCCCGGTTTCGAAAACCTGAAAATTTTTAGCCCAATAGTAGCGGTTTCCCCCGAAAATGAAACCCTAAGTGTCGTTTTTCTCAAAACAAACACCCTTTCAATTTCGTGTTTTTCGGTTCAAGAACAAGGGTTTGGGGTTTTAGTTGGAAATCGAACAAATCTATCAACAATACTTGTTTATTTACTTCCTACTATACTAATCTAAACTACTACTAACAGATTTCATCAAAAATTTTGAGTTCGATCCAGATGAACATGAAGAACCCTAGATTTTTCCCCAATTTTTGATGTTTTAACTACATGCAAGTAACTAATCTAACTACTAAAGAGGATAGAATCATACCTTGACGTTGTTAAACTCGGTGGTAACGTTGGAAAACTGCAGAAAGTCGCCTCAAACTAGAGCGTTTTCGGCTATACGGGGCGTGTGGAATGGTGTAACTGATAGGAAAAGAGGGTTTTATCCCGACAGTTGCCTCGACACGGCCCCGTGTCCAGCGGACACGGACCCGTGCCGGGCAACGTTTTAATTTTTTTTTTATGATGTGCTCGTGTGCATGCCCGTTATTTCCGAAAATGGCTAGAAGACTTACCGGTTTTGAAACGTACACCTACCTGTAACATGTCGGGTATGAGTTTATTCGTTAACCGTTTGAAGTGAGATCTCCTCTTCCTCATCCTCAATGGATCCTCGGTAGAGTTTTAGCCGTTGGCCATTGACTTTAAATGGTATCCCATTTCGAGTTTTAATTTCTACTGCACCGTGTGGAAAAACATGGGTGACGGAAAAAGGTCCTGACCACCTAGATTTTAGTTTACCAGGAAATAATCGAAGTCGTGAATTAAACAATAGAACTTGATCTCCTACCCGAAATTCATTAGATTTAATATATTTATCGTGTAAAATTTTCATTCTTTCTTTATAAATTTCGGAGTTAGAATATGCATAATTCCTTAGCTCGTCTAATTCATTTATTTGACAAAATCGATTTTTACCTGCATTTTCTAAATCTAAGTTTATGTTTTTTATTGCCCAGTAGGCCTTGTGAGCTATTTCTACTGGCAAGTGACAACTTTTTCCATAGACGAGTTTATATGGGGTTGTGCCTATAGTGGTTTTATAAGCAGTTCGAAAAGCCCATAAAGCGTCGTCTAACTTGTCGGCCCATTCTTTTTTATTTATTCCTACGGTTTTTTCAAGTATTCGTTTTAAACCTCGATTAGTCACTTCGGCTTGCCGATTTGTTTGAGGGTGATATGCTGTTGAGACCCGGTGATAGACCCCATATCTTGTTAATATTTTTTCGAGTTGATGATTGCAAAAATGGGTACCTCTATCACTTATTAAAGCCTTTGGTGTCCCGAAGCGAGAGAACAGTTTTATCAAAAATTTTACCACTACTCTTCCATCATTTGTTGGAAGAGCCTCGGCCTCCGCCCATTTAGACAAGTAATCGACTGCCACAAGTATATATCTGTTTCCCTTTGAAGGTGGGAAAGGTCCCATGAAATCGAGTCCCCACACATCAAAGATTTCACAGACGAGAATGCCATTTTGAGGCATTTCGTTTTTGGAAGAAATATTACCTGATCTCTGGCAGGCATCACATGTCTTTACAAGGTTTTGTGCATCCTTGTAAATGGTTGGCCAGTAAAATCCAGAATCAAATACCTTTCGTGCGGTACTTGCGGCACCATGATGTCCTCCGTATGGACCTTCATGACAATGACGGAGAATTCTTCGTGCTTCATTACCATGGACACACCTTCGGATGAGCTGGTCGGCACACATTTTGAAAAGATAGGGGTCTTCCCAAAAGTAATGCTTTACATTAGCAAAGAATTTCTTTCTTTGATGATGTGGCCATCCTTTGGTGACTATACCGCTAGCTAGGAAATTAGCGTAGTCGGCATACCATGGCTCTTGTCTACTCTCCATCATTTCCAAGGATTCCATGGGAAATTTCTCGTTGATTTGCTCGTCTCTGGTTTTCTCCAAAGCTGGGTCTTCTAAGCGTGAGAGATGATCTGCAGCAGTGTTTTCTGCTCCTCTTTTGTCCTTGATTTCGATGTCGAATTCTTGGAGGAGTAGAATCCATCTGATCAAACGGGGTTTTGCGTCTTGCTTCTTGAAGAGGTACCTGATGGCTGCATGGTCTGTATAGACTACTGTTTTAGAAAGAACAAGATAAGAACGAAATTTATCAAAAGCAAATACCACTGCTAGTAATTCTTTTTCTGTAGTTGTATAATTTTCTTGTGCATCATTAAGAGTTTTGCTAGCATAATAAACTGGGTGGAAATGCTTTTCTTTTCTTTGTCCCAAGACTGCCTCAACAGCAAAGTCACTTGCATCGCACATGATTTCGAAAGGAAATTTCCAATCTGGCGCTATCATGATAGGTGCATTGACTAGCATTTCCTTGAGGGTTAGAAATGCTTGATTGCATTCCTTGTCAAAGATGAAGGGTGCATCTTTTTCAAGTAATTTTGTTAGAGGCCTTGAGATTTTTGAAAAGTCTTTGATAAACCTTCTATAAAATCCGGCATGTCCTAGGAAACTTCTGATTGCTCGTACGGAGGATGGAGGAGGTAATCGAGAAATAGTCTCTATTTTTGCTCGATCAACTTCCATTCCTTCGCTTGAGATTTTGTGACCGAGTACTATTCCCTCTGTTACCATGAAATGGCATTTTTCCCAGTTAAGGGCGAGGTTAGTTTCCTCACATCAGGATAGCATTCGTTCAAGATTATCGAGGCATTGGTCATATGAGTCTCCAAAGATGGAAAAGTCATCCATGAAGACTTCCATTGTCTTTTCGATCATATCATGGAAAATGGCGACCATACAACGTTGGAATGTTGCAGGCGCATTACATAGACCGAATGGCATGCGTCGATATGCGAAAGTTCCGTAGGGACATGTGAAAGTTGTTTTCTCTTGGTCTTCTGGTGCTATCGGTATTTGAAAGTAACCTGAAAAACCATCTAAGAAACAATAAAATTTATGACCGGATAATCTTTCTAACATTTGATCAATGAAGGGTAAAGGAAAGTGGTCTTTCCTTGTTGCTTCATTTAATCGCCTATAATCTATACAAACTCTCCATCCTGTGACGGTTCTTGTTGGTATTAATTCATTTTTCTCGTTAGTTATTACCGTCATACCTCCTTTCTTTGGGACTACTTGAACGGGACTTACCCACGGGCTATCGGAGATAGGGTAGATTAGTCCGGCGTCAAGTAGTTTGATGACTTCATTCTTAACCACTTCTTGAACATTGGGGTTCACTCTTCGTTGTGGTTGAATTACCGTTTTGTAGTCATCATTCATTAAAATTTTGTGCGTGCACATGGAAGGGCTTATTCCTTTAATATCTACAAGCTTCCAAGCGATCGCGTTTTTGTGTTTTTTAAGCAAGTTAACTAATTTTTCTTTTTCTATGTTACTTAATTTAGATGAAATGATTACAGGTAAACTACCATCCTTGCCTAGAAAAGCATATTCCAAACCTTTAGGAATTCTTTGAGCTCAATGGGTGGGTCTTTAGAAGACACCTTATTTTGTGGCTCATCTAGATTAAGAATCTTAAAGGTTTGTTCTATGGCTATCTCTTCTTCGACAAAGTGGTCTTCTTCGTTAGTCGTATCGGGTGGCTCTGCTTCATCTTCAATTAGGGGGTCATTGTTTCCAAAAGGATATTTCATTGAACGCTCAAGATCTATGCTCCTTTTGAATGCCCCTAATTGAAGAGGTAGATTGTTGAATTTCCGGTTTTTCAAAGCTTTATGAGTTTGTACAAAAGGTTTTCCCAGGACTAAGGGGGCGTCATCAAGGATGACGAAGTCGGTTGGGATTACCATTTGTTTTGTTTGAACCAAAACATCTTCAACTACACCGATTGATTTCATTACTTTTGATCGGATAGAAAAATGGGAATTTGAAGTGGAGTAAAATCACTAATACTTAATTTTTCAAAAATGTAGTTAGGCATTATGTTAACACAAAGATCTTTATCAATGGTGATATTACTAATAAAGGAATTTTGAAAGAAACATGGAACCGGTGTAATGTTAATTTCAAAAGGATCTTCTTTTATTAGCGAGGTTTGATCATTAGTTAACTTAACACTCACTATTTCTTTGATTTTAGCACTAGTGTTTAACTCTTTTAAAAACTTAGCATGAGGGGTTACTAAACAATGATTTTCGAAAGTAGGTGACAAGAGAGTAATTTCTTCAAACTTAGACTCTTCTTGAATTTTAACATTATCGGCCTCACCTTTTTCGTTGTTTAACTCATGTGTCGGTTTTTCACTTTCTTGTTCTTCCATTTTTACATTTTCAACTATCTCTACGTTATTATCATTTTTTAATTCTTTTCTTGCGCGGGACTCCTCTTCCCTTGCGCGAGATTCTTTTATGTAACGTTCGATAGTTTTAATGTGTTCTAATATCCTATTGGTCACTTCGGTGAGAGAAAAAGAATTTGGATCCTCAAAGCTTGAATCCGGTTGTTCGATCCTTGGCTCCTCATAGTACTCATATGAAGTAGATGGTTCACACCATTGTTCTTCATTGTAAGTATATGATGGATAAGGGTCGAAACTTTGTTCTTCATAGTACTCATATGAGGTGGGTTGTTCACGCCATGGTTCCTCATAATAAGAGTATGAAGGTGGTGGCTCATAACTTGAATCTTCAAAGTATGAGTATGAAGGCTCATACCTTGGTTCCTCAAAATATGAGTATGAGGGAGGAGGTTCATACCTTTGGTCTTCATAGGATGTGTATGAAGTTGATGGCTCGTACCTGGGCTCCTCATAGTAGTTGTATGAATTGGATGGTTGATATGAGGTATTATATTGAACCGAGCGTGCGTTACGACAATTAGTGCAATAATTACCCCTATAATCATCCTCATCATAGGTGTAGTTGTAACCTCTTGAGTATTGATCCATAAGAATCACTCAACAGACCACAACTGAGTCTCGGGACCAGAAAACAAAAATAAAGACGGAAACAGAAGCTGGACACGGCCCCGTGTCTGGCGAACACGGCCCCGTGGTCAGGGTCTGTATCTGGGCGTTTTAATTAAAGTTACTGGTCACGTTGAGCACGGGGGCGTGTTCAGTGAGCACGGCCCCGTGTTCAGGCTACTGTAAATGCAAATTAAACTAAAATGCAGAAAAATGTGCGCGCGTTTTGAAAAGGTTTTGAAAAGTGATTAGGCCGTCGATTTTAAGCTTTCTTAAAATCCTTGTGTCCCCGGCAACGACGCCAAAAACTTGATGTGCGTGAAGTGTGTTATATTTTAGATGTATATTTAAGCCCCTTTTTACACTTTTAGCCAAGTTTTAAATTTATAAAACACGATATTTACTAACACTAAACACACATATGGGCAAGTGCACCCATCATGGACGTAGTATAGTGTTGGTAAGATACCGAGGTCGTCCAAGGACACAAGAGCTTTTAATACCGGTTTATCCTCAACGTCTAATCAAATCAAAAAGTGAGAAAAATGTTTTAAACTAAAAAAAATAAAAACTAACTAAATGCTGAAAAATAAAATAAAATAAAAACAGATAGACAAGATGAATCACTTGGATCCGACACGTGTGTTAGTATAACCTTTGATTATTTTCGCACTTTTGCACTTGTTTAAGAGATTATCTTAGTTATTGTAGTAGGCCCCTCTTTTGAAGGCGACGTTACCCTCAACCCAGTAGTTTGAGTCAGCAAGGATACAATCCTAAAGGGTCGGATTATTGAAAGATAATGAATTAAGTTATTAATGCAAATTGTGGTAGGCCCCGCTTTCGGCGGTGACGTTACCCTCGGCTAAGTAGTCTGAGTCAGCAGGGATACAGTCCTAAATAGCCGGGTTATAGTATTAATAGTAGTTAACTTATGAGGGGGTCAAAGAGTTTGGATCCCTGCCATCCAATACCTATGGGCATTGAAGGAGATCCTACTAAATTTGACCCAGGTCCCAAGCAGGACCTCTAAACGCTGAACAAGGGCAAGACCCTTACCAAACCGTTCCCTTAACCCCCGACCAGGTAGCCAACATACCTCCATATAGACCGTGGAGATATGAATGGTGAAAATCTTTTATTTTATATAGACAGTAAAATAACGCCAAGACACCAAGGACAAACGATAAGGAAAGATCACCTTCAACATAAGTAACTAGTTATTAAAGTCATTAATACAAAACCAAATAAAAAGTGCAAAAGATTAAAAATAAAAAGTATTATACTAAACACTTGTCTTCACCAAATGATGTAAGAGACTTAGGCAAACATGGCCTTGATTGTCAAGAACTCTTACGATCAATCTTGGATCCCGAGACGACTCACACACTCTACGATGGACATTGGATGATGGTGGTGGATGATGGTGTTATGGTGGTGGTGGGTGGTGGATGAAGTGTGAGAGAGGTGGTGTGCCAAGGGATGAAATGGAATGAAGCCAAGCACCCCTATTTATAGGCTGAAGGCTGGGCACGGCCCCGTGTCCGCTGGACACGCCCCCGTGCCTGTCTGACACTATCTCTCTTCATTAATTGTAATTCGCAATTACAATTAATGCGCCTGCTATACTTTCACGACGCCCCCGTGCCCGCTGGACACGGCCCCGTGGTGGGCAATGGAAGCTTCTACTGGTTTGTCTTTTCTGCTGCTTCCTGGGCACGCCCCCGTGTTCGCTGGACACGGGGCGTGTTCAGTCTCTGTTTTCTCTTCTTTGCCTTGGGAGGTGCCGTTGAGGGTTCGGGCAATCTACTTTTGTTCCTTTTCTTGTATTTATGCTAGAATTAGTTGTCTTTTTGCTTCTTTTGTGATTTTGAGCTCATTTCATCCTGAAAATACAAAAGGAAGACAAAAACACTCTTTTTCCAACATTAGTACTTAAAAAGGGTTAGTTTTATGCCTTAATTGATGTGATTTATATGTTGCATTTTACACACATCACTACCTATTAGGTGCCGTTTGATATCCCGTGATCTTTAGCATTATCTGGTTATTATACAAGAACTCAAAGCAATCTCAGGTGAGTACATTGAACCCCTCTTTTACTGTTTTCCAAACTGTTTTGGGGTGAAACACATGTGCCTATCTGTTACATTCATGCTTTCCATGTTTTCACATCATATGGCTGCTATGTTGTTAGTACATTATAGTACACGATTTCATTACATTTCATGCTATGTATGCCCATTGTGTGCGTACTTAGTACATTGATTTACAGAACATTTCTGTTGCATATGTTTACTCAGCATATGGACACATTGATTTACATGAACATTTCTGTTGCATATGTTTACTCAGCATATGGACACATTGATTTACATGAACATTTCTGCTGCATATGATTACTCAACATATGGGCACATTGATTTACATGAACATTTCTGCTTCGTATGTTTACTTATCATACTTAGTACAATTGTTTACATCACATGCCTTCATTTTGTTATGACATTTGGTTTGTTTAACATGGGACAATACATTCATTAACATTAGCTACGCCGTTCGTTAGTAGGTAGTGGTACCATAGGAATTGACAACTCCCGTTTCTGAAATCCTGGGTTTGATAGGATTGGAAGGAATGACCGAATTCGATATACATAACTTAGATAAACCTTTAATTTGTTTGAGGGTTTATCGCCACAGTCTCAAGGCTTGGATGTATGCATATTTCACAATACCGCACAAATGTTTATATCAATAGAGCATGCATTGTTCCATGAAACATAACGTTGATTTAAACCATGTTTTACTTCAACACCTTGTTTTGTGCATTTTACATATGGTTGAGTTGATACATCTCGCTTACCATACAAGATATATTTTGGGTACACATTAGATTATCTACATTGAACATAAACATTTTGACACTGATACACATACTTGGTGGTTTACATTGAACATAGACATTTCGACATGGTTTACACAATAACACTTGACATTTGGTTTACACATGAACAATTTACATGGTGGATAGTTTGGGTAAATGGTTGGAGTAACGTGGCGTATGTAATATGATACAAACATGGTGGATACGCCGCTGGTACTTCCTATAAATAAATGTTTGTATAATATTATATATCGTAGCGTTATCTAAGTCATTTCAGTTTTGACACATTACATTTTTCACAAATAACATACTCTTCACAAGACATTGTTTTACAAACAACTTACCTTATACAAACTCGTTTTACATGGTTATCCATTTAACCATACAGTGTTCTCTTATTTATACATATCATCTGATCTTATCGTTTTTCAAATGATTTACAAGACAAAGCAAATTACAAGGTTCATGACTAAATATTTTCTCAAACATAAGTCATGAATTCCGTTTTCACAAAACCAATGTATCTCACAGGCATTTTTATGCTGACGTACCTATTTTCACATGTGTTTTCAGGAGATGATGCATAGGACTTATCAAGATATACTTAGGCGGACCTGTGCCTTAGTGACTTAAAACGAGACAAGAACCAGTTAATTTATGTTGTGTATTATTTGGTTCTTGTTTAAACAATGTAAACTTTCATGTTTGATCAATGGGAAATTGGCCTGTAATAATCCCATCTAGACCTTATTGGCCATTAATAATCCCATCTCAGAATATTCCCCCCACCAGTCCCACCTTTCACTTATTTTTCCTACAATGGTCCCCCGTTAAAAAAACTTAACGGAGCTAAGCTTTTTTCCAAATTACAAACATATTTTTTAGGGCTATTGTTTAGAACGACGATACGAGTCCATTGATGTAAAACTTGCCTCGAAACGGTGCTTCAAACGATGAAAACGACGCTTCAATTCGGGTGTTTAAATTTCCAATTAACCAAAATCAAGTCACTTGGAGCACCCTTTCGAAGTAAGTTTTACATCAATGGACTCGTATCATCGTTCTGATCAAAATCCCTAAAAAATCTGTTTGTAATTTGGAAAAAAGCCTAACTCCGTTAAGGTTTTTTAACGGGGGACCCTTGTAGGAAAAATAGGTGAAAGGTGGGACTGGTGGGGGGAATATTCTGAGATGGGATTATTAATGGCCAATAAGGTCTAGGTGGGATTATTACAGGCCAATTCCCCTTGATCAATAAAACGGAACTTCAATTTCCATGGATTTGAAACAATTAATTCTGTTACAACACTCCCCGACATTTCCGCCACATTTGGTATGTTCTACGTGGTCGGGGTGTGACAGAAAAGTTGGTATCAGAGCCAATGGTTATAGGGAATTAGGTTATTAGTAACGCTTTGACCTAGTCTATAACCTTCCTAGGACCCTAACGCGAGTTCACTTGCGTTTAGTCATAAAACAATACCGTCACCTATCCTTAGGCGACAACCACAACAAGAACATAAATTTCAAAACCGCTTTGAAAACCAATCATGTGTTCTAGGATGATTGATTACTAGGTTTTGAACCCTCTGTTATAAGGTTTTGAACCCCTTTGAATTTTCAAAACTCTCGTCAAAGTTTTGGGTCCTATAATGTGAACACGTGCAAACTGGAAGAGTAAATGCCTGTACCCCGAGTTTTCTGTCGAAGGCTAGAGTGTTCGTACAAATCCGCAGTATCGGACAAGTCACTCTTACCTGGGAACTCTTGGGGTGAGTATTCACTTATAGGCGAGCATGTCTTCAGTGATACATTAATATGACCCGCTTACTTTGATTAGTCACCGTCTCATTTGTTTGCCTTAGGTAACAAACAAATGATCGCAATTTCTATGCATTGTCATTTTGTTTTATTTACAGATAACATTTCATTTGTTTCCTCCTATATCCTTCATTTCTTTCAGAATGTCTCTTCATCGCAACGATGCGCAGATGTCGGAGCAGACTGCCAAATTTGCCCAGCGGATAGGCGAAGTAATTCTGAAGACTATTGAATTAGGCTTTGCCATGTCTCGTCTCAACAATGAAGCCACTCAAGGGCCACCAAAGGAAGCAGAAGTCAAGCCTGCACCACCAGCCAAGAAACCAATCAAGGAATCAAAGACCATGGATGAACAGACTGGATCCCATAAGAGGTCAAAGAAGCGAAAGGCTTCTCAGAACTTCACCGTGGTCACTCACAATGGTCAAGCCATCCCCAACCAACCGGCTCAACCCCCTGTTAGGAAGCCATACAATGGAACTGCACCCTTGTGCAACCGATGTAGCCTCCATCATCATGTCAATGTAAAGTGCCGCAAATGCCAGACTTGTGGACTTATAGGCCATACAGCAAGAGTTTGCCTAGCTGCAGCTGCACCAAACCAAGCTGGCAACAATCCCGCTCAAGGTCGTTTCCTACCAGGTTCTTGTTTCAACTGTGGCGAGATGGGTCATTTCCAAAGAAATTGCCCAAAGTTTGCTAAGGCAAATCTAACCCACGGATGAGCAGTTGGCTGTTTAGAAGATGTTGTTGTCTTATGCTTTTGTTTCTTCTATTTACTTGTAATGTGAAATAATCTGTCCCGTTCATAAATAAAAGTTGTTGTTCGCAATTCTCATATACAAGTATGGTTACAAGTATGAATGGCATATAGAGCATCTCAACCTCATAAGCATTTTACTTCATGTTTTGACTTAAACACGTCCAGTGCAAGGTTTCGAAACATCTTCAACTTCAAAAAAAACCATATGGGATCTTTTATCCCCATAATTAGACCCTTGTGGATGATTATCATACAAATCAGAGTCCTTAATTGGATTCCTCATGTACCAAAATTCGATCATTTCGGTTCCTTAGAATCGAAATCGAATTTTCTCTTTAAGATCTTTCTATCTTTATGGTTAGATTCTTAGAAATATTTAAAGCACCAATCAAAATCCACTGATTGGATACCTGGTGTGCTTTGAATACATGTGCACAGTTAGCAGAACAAATTCAGAATAATAACAAATCAAGTTAAACAATCTGTGTGGTTATATGACTATGTGTTTATGCATCTTGTGTTTTCTATTATGAATTTTGTGTTTTTGTATACTCTGGATATTCGTTATCCAAATCCTCGTGGAATCTTTCATATCTTCATATGAGGGATTCGTAGTAGGATATTCAAAAAGGTACTATCTTAAATCCTTAATGGACTTCTACGTTGTAGTTAAGTCCCTTGGATTATAAAGTACTATTCCAATGTTTAAGGACAATATGCGTCGATATAGTTGAAGAGATTGGTTCGACAATCTAGTTAAAGACATCCTACATTGATGTAGTTAAATATTCCCCGTGGGTAGTTTAGTTGAATAGATCATTCGTCGATCTAAGTTAAAGAGATTGGTTTGACAATCTAGTTGAATATATCATGCGTTGATATAGTTAAAGAGGCCCTCGGGTGGTCTAGTTAAAGAGATCCTACGTCGATCTAAGTTAAAGAGATTGGTTCGACAATCTAGTTGAATATATCATGCGTTGATATAGTTAAAGAGGCCCTCGGGTGGTCTAGTTAAAGAGATCCTACGTCGATCTAAGTTAAATAGATTGGTTCGACAATCTAGTTAAAGACATCCTACGTTGATGTAGTTAAATATTTCTCTTGGGTAGTTTAGCTGAAGAGATTTTTCGTTTGATTTTTCCTATACGCATTATGAAATGAACTGTGCGGACTGTGCAAGGAAGTACGTAATTATGGAGGCCTACATAATTATGGAATTCAGTGCACAGAAACCACAGGAAGTTTTGTCATGTGTTAAGACCTACAGTGACAAGAGTAGTGATACGGGAGAAGTCTTGGTTTTTGACCAATGTCATTTATCCTTACACTCCCCAATTCTGATTTCAAGCACACACAAGTTTCCTATGATAACTCTTCACGGGAAACGTTCTCCTGCCCGTAGTTCGAAACTCCATGTTTTGTTACTACAAGGACTTCACTTTGTGGGTTGAAATTTTCGCTAAGGATCCTAACATGGCCCAGGGTTTTACCTAAGGGTTCAATGGATTTGTCTGAAAGCGAAACCGTCCCAGCTGTCTTCACAAGTTTCCTCTAAAACTAAATTTCGGGACGAAATTTCCTAAAGTAGGGGAGACTGTGACACCTGTGTCACTTCAACCATCAAACAAATGCCAAACCAATGAAATATTGTATTTCATACTTTGGACTTGTATAAATATGTGTATCGTTTGCACATATCAACTCTTGTTCGATTTCAAGCTCTACATCGATTTCTGGGGAATTATACGCAAAATGGTGCGTAAACGTACTCAGTTTAATGCGACAAATACTCCGGAACATCAACATATACTCAACATACCTTAAATAACCTTTACATAACTTAGAAATAAGTTTTGAAGGCATTGGTATGGCAAAAACAAGTTAATTCGCTTACAGGGACTAAACTTGACAAACTGCGAAAGTATGCCAATTTGAACTGTAACAAACATTCCGGAACATGTCCATAAGTTAAACATACCATAAATATCCTTTACATAGCTTAGAAATAGGCTTTGAGGGGTTTGGTATGCTAAAACAAACTTTTGGGTCATTCAGGGACTAAAAATGTCAAAAAGTGCATAAGTTTGCACTTTCGCGCATAACTTACGTTCTGAATACATCCGGACATCCAAAAATTATGTAAGCATTATAATATTATGCCTTAGTGTTTGTCATGAGAAAAATCCATTCGTCGCGTCATTTGGATCGTCTTTCGCGCTTATGCGCATTCCGTCGTAATTAAGCGAACATCGCGATCGTACGGCCAAACGAACCAACATCCGGAACATTTTTGAGCATGTTTCATGTCTACAATGTTTAGGCAGCATTTTAAGGCCTTAAAGTTGGCTTTACGGGCCTTAGAAGTGTCGGAAATGGCTTAAATACGCAACCGGGACCAAAACTGCCAATTCTGAAAATATGTGCAGATCAGACGGGGCCAGGCGGCCCGCGTGAGTTTGGCCTGCATATTGAGGCGGGCCACGTGGGACTGTCAGACAGATTCAATGTATGCATTTAATGCAGTTGGCCTTTCGTTCGATCAAGGGGCAATGCCCTTTCACCCAATCAAGAGCCAAGGGCCATTTTTTGACTTACCACAACATTGTGACACATGTACGCACAAGATCGTGGCACGTTATTCGAGAAACGATCCTAACGGTTCCACTTTTCCTATAAATACCCCCCCTTGTTGCCAAAAACCCACACAATCTGATCCAAATGCTCTAAGTTGATGCCATTGCTTCATACCTGAGCACTTTGATCTAGATTAGCATTCGGGGACCCTCCGTAAGTATTCTTTCGTTCTTTTATTCGATTTTCGAGTCCGAAAGTCAACGTTTTGTTGACTTTCTGCGTTGACCAGCCTATGGTCAACACGAAGTTCGTAGAACTTCATAACGTGAGCGTGATCACGATGGTTATAGTCCGTAGTGACTATGCCTACTGATTAGCACGTTATATAGGCTCAGTGACGAGTCGTAGTTTCGGCCAAAATGCGCATTTCTTGCGTATTTTGTAACCAAACTACTCGTGGGCATCAAAACCGTTTGTTTTGATGTCAAACCTGTTTTCTAAACTAGTTAAGCATGTCCTAACATGCTTAGCTCGTCACTTTTAGTATATTGTTTATATAGGGTCGTAAGGTAAGCGATCTAAACCATCGCTTATACTTTCGAACCCGACCCATTTGGTCGATCATTAGGATCCGACCAAACACATTAGGTGACCATAGCTATAGCCTTCCGAGGTTATACCTTGTGGTCACGATGTTAGGCGTTCCAAACGCGTTCTATGCGAACGACGTGTTAAGGTGGCATAAGCTACCTAAACGGGTCGTAATGGGTCGCAAGCACTTAGGTTAGGTTTCATTTTAGTATGTAGGCTTTGTTAAACCATATTACACGAGTCTCCATACTCGTTTGGTTTACGAACCCGCATACTATCCGATCCTTCCGATTTGGTCCGGTATATTAACATAGCTACCTATTAGGTGTCGTTTGATATCCCGTGATCTTTAGCATTATCTGGTTATTATACAAGAACTCAAAGCAATCTCAAGTGAGTACATTGAACCCCTCTTTTACTGTTTTCCAAACTGTTTTGGGGTGAAACACATGTGCCTATCTGTTACATTCATGCTTTCCATGTTTTCTGTGACAACTCGAACTTTAGACTTGCTTTGTGTAACGCTATGTGCATATGTGAACTAAATTATATGTTTGATTGGATGAATGTTACGGTTAAATGTTTAAATGTTGCGTTATTGGACCACACAACACTACACCCGATCCATAAATCAATTGGGCTTTACTATTGTTTGCAAACCCACTCGGTCCATGTAATGGACCCGAGATCACAAACCGGCCCAAGTGAGGCTTCGGCCCACTTCTCTTATACGTATATACATGCACACATCCTTAGGGTTTTTGTTTACACAATTTGGCAACCTAGAGCACACACACAAACTCTCTCCCTCTTGCGACTCGGAACCGGCAATCACACACACACCCTTTGAAGCTCTCGGCTCCGTTCTTGTTTTCATCTCGGTTAGTATGTTGATTATGATTGATTGTTGTTTATGGAATGTTGAGGTTTAATGTTTGTGATAACCGGTTTGCATACATAATATATATATTTCATTGTAGAATGGAAAATTGTACGATGTTAATGTTAGGAATGGGAATCACCGGCTGCATGTACACTAATTGGTCCGAGAATATGTTGTTAATCGGCTAGGTTGCATGATAGTTAAGGATTCGGTATAAGGCTTGTATGGTAATCCGATTGCATGTTGTTGGAATGAATTGTTACTGTTCTCAATAATATGAAATTGCTATGAACATGATCTATTGTTGATATGAAACTGTTGAAATTTCTGTGATTGATCTGATTTCGAAACTGCCTTAGATGTTTGCTAGAATCACGGATAAGTCAATGCAGGAATTATGGAAATCAGTTACACACACGGTTGCGACTCAGATTGCGAGTCGAAACCTCACCGTCTCGACTCGAGACCACAAACAGCACAAGCCGAGACCACGGTTGCGAGTCCTGTTGCGACTCGTAACCGGACCATGACGAACCGAGACCACCATTGCGACTCGTAACCAGCTGTTGCGACTCGTAATCTCCGGATATGACTCGTAATCCTCGGTTGCGACTCGAGATCGCCGGTTGCGACTCGAGACCACCATTTACACGCACACTGTTTGGGCCTTCACTGTCACGGGCCCAATGATTTGATTTGTAGACTGTTTGCTATTGGACCTTTACTATTACAGGCCCAACTGATTGGGCCGGACACTTGGCTATTTGTTTAACTGTTTGCTTTGGGCTGCTATTGGAATACGTGTTCATTGCCATGATCAATACGTGTTAGTAACCTACGTGTTTTATACGAACCTGACTTGTATTATAACCATGATAGGACGTGGTTGACCATTTACTAGCTTAACTGTACTCTTTGTGTATCTGCCGAGCAAACCAAGGTGAGTTCACACAGCCAAGGCATGGGATTCCCGGGTTGGGAATTAGGTTGGATATGTTGAATATGGAATGATTACTCGTACTTACGCATTCTCTAGACTATAGACCATCGTCCTCAGGTTAGTCAGGACACGTTACGTAAAGCCTACGTAACCCAGTATTTGCCATTTGTCTCCCGGGTCGGGAGGACACGTTACGTAAAGCCTACGTAACCCAATACCATCCACTGGCTTCCAGGTCGGAAGGCCACGCTGCGTAAAGCCTACGTAGCCCCCACGCGTACCACTGTCCTCGGGGAAGGGCACGTCACGTAAAGCCTACGTGACCCTGTACGTTTTCCTGTTCTCGGTAAAGAAGAACACATGGTCGGAAGTTAGTCTAGTAAGTACCGTTAATGAGAAGCCCTCATTAGCCAGGATAAATATGGGAAACCCCCACCAGTAATATACACACAAGGTTTGGGAAGCCCCCACCTTTAGTACACACTAGTATGGGAAGCCCCCACTAGCTATGCTTATGCACTATGTTATGAACTTACTTTCTGTGAACTCGCTCAACTAGTTTGTTGATTATTTGCTGCATGCCTTGCAGGACCTTAGGTACATTATGGAGCTTGCACAAGGAGGAGCAGGTCGTTGTGGGATACGGAACATGAACTTATTCTGAACTTATAACTATTTTGAGATTACATACTATGCTTCCGCTACTTAAACGATGTTTGGTTTTGGAACATCAATCATGTCATGATGATTTACATTGATTACTTTTATTATTAAATGCTATGTTTGATATGATTGATGGCTTGATCCTGGTCAGTCACGCTCCCAAGCGGTGGTACTCCGCGGGTGGATTTTGGGGGGTGTGACAGATTGGTATCAGAGCCATTGGTTATAGAGAACTTGGTTTTAATATGGGAAAACGTTTTTATTAAAACCGGACTATAACCAGAACAGTGCTCTCAACGATCCACAACGACGCTTCGCTCCACGTGCAAGACTCGACATCCTAGGTAATAAGGTTTATGACTATTGACTGTTTGCTAGAACTGTTTAGAACTTTGCTCGCATTACGATTAGATACACAATAGCATGAGAAACCCTACGTGCTTACACTTTTCTGTCATCGCCCTACTCGCGAACCATTCTTACGTATGCTACTTGTTACAATGAAGATCATGTCTGGACGAATCAACATGACACAAGCCCAGCTAGAGGCTCTCGTTCAAGCTCAAGTTGCTGCGGCAGTTGCAGCAGCTCAAGCAGGTAGTATATCCTGCAGTATAGGCACACACTAGGATCTTTAGATCCTACATTAACTCTCGTATTTAACTTCGTCCTATTCGTACACAATAGGTCAACACGCGCAGCAGCCTGTTTGCACTTTCAAGAACTTCATGGACTGTCGTCCAAATTCCTTCAGCGGCACAGAGGGGGCAGTGGGACTCCTCCATTGGTTTGAAAAGCTAGAATCAGTATTCGAAATGTGCGAGTGCCCTGAGGCTCGCAAGGTCAAGTTTGCCACCGGCAATTTGGAAGGAATAGCGTTAACTTGGTGGAACGCCCAAGTTCAGATCTTAGGGTTGGCAGCTGCTAACGCCACCCCATGGAACGATTTCAAGGAACTCATCAAGCGTGAGTACTGTACGCGCGAAGATATCCACAAGTTGGAAGACGAGCTGTATAACTTGAAAATGGTTGGATCGGAAATCGAAGCATATACTAAACGGTCGAATGAGCTGGCCGTTCTGTGTCCAACTATGGTGGACCCTCCATACAAGCGCATTGAGTTGTATCTCAAGGGATTGGCGCCAGAAATTCAGAGCCACGTGACGTCGGCTAACCTCGAAAACATCCAGGAAATTCAGCGCCTCGCTCATCGCATCACCGATCAGGCAGTGGATCAGAATAAACTGCCCAAGCGTGTTAATGCTACTGCTAACGTCACCACCTCAGTTACTCCTGCTACATCTGGTGACAGTAAAAGAAAATGGGATGGAGATTCCAGCAGGGGTTCAGCGACTGTTCAGCCACAAGCTCAGCAACAGAAGACTGACCAGTATCAGAGTCCCAGTCAACAATCCTCTAGTAGTCACAGACAGAGGAGATATCAGGGCAGTCAGCCTAGATGCCACAACTGCAACAGGCATCACCACGGCCCGTGTAACAAGGGTCGTTGTCAAAGGTGTCTTAAGATGGGGCACGAGGCCAAAGACTGTAGGAGTCCACGGCCTGCGAACCAGAATCAGCAGCCTCAGCAACCAGCTCCACAGAACCAACAGCAGCAACAGCAGCCACAGCGTGGAAACCGGGGATGTTTCCAGTGTGGGGCGGAAGGTCACTTCAAACGCGATTGCCCTCAGTTGAACCAGAACCGCAACAACAACAATAACAACCAGGGCAACGGCAACAACAACGGCGGGAACAACAACAATAATGGCAACGAGGCAAGAGGTCGAGCTTTCGTTTTGGGAAGAGGAGACGCAGTGAACGATCCCAGCGTTGTTATGGGTAAGTTTCTCCTCGACAATATATACGTTACTGTTTTGTTTGATTCGGGTGCGGATACAAGCTATATGTCTGTGAAAATGTGTCAACTGCTAAAACGTGCACCAACACTTTTACCCACCAAACATGTAGTAGAGTTAGCTAACGGTAAAAGTCTAGAAGCCACTCACGTAGTTCAGGGTTGTAATCTTATCCTAGCTGGCCAAGCCTTCTCTATCGATCTCATTCCCATAGTTTTGGGTAGCTTCGACGTCGTGATTGGGATGGATTGGTTATCCCAACACCAGGCAGAAATCTTATGCAGCGAAAAGATAATTCGCATTCCTCGTTCTGGTCAGGAACCTCTCGAAGTTCAAGGTGACAAGAGTGGTGCAGTGGTCGGCATTATCTCTTTCTTGAAGGCTCAGAAATGTTTACGAAAGGGGCACACTGCCATTCTGGCACTCGTTACAGACGCCTCAGCAAAGGAAAAGAAATTGGAGGATATTCCAATCGTACGCGATTACCCTCAGGTGTTTCCTGAAGATTTACCTGGCTTACCGCCTCATCGTCAGGTCGAATTTCAGATCGAGCTCGCTCCAGGAGCAGCACCCATAGCTCGCGCACCATATCGTCTAGCTCCATCAGAATTGGAGGAACTGTCAAAACAGCTGCAAGAACTCTTGGAAAAGGGTTTCATACGACCAAGCTCTTCGCCTTGGGGAGCTCCAGTACTTTTCGTGAAAAAGAAAGACGGTACGTTCAGGATGTACATCGATTACCGTGAACTCAACAAGGTGACGGTGAAGAACCGTTATCCTCTTCCACGCATCGACGACTTATTCGACCAGTTGCAAGGGTCGTGCTACTATTCGAAGATAGACTTGAGGTCGGGGTACCATCAGTTGAGAGTCCGGGATGAGGACGTCTCCAAGACAGCCTTCAGAACTCGTTATGGTCACTACGAGTTTCTTGTCATGCCATTCGGGTTAACGAACGCGCCTGCCGTATTTATGGATCTTATGAACAGGGTGTGCAAACCCTATCTTGACAAGTTTGTCATAGTATTCATCGATGACATTCTGATTTACTCCAAGAGTCAGGAGGAACACGAGCAGCATCTTCGCCTTATTTTGGAACTCCTTCGGAAGGAACAGTTGTACGCCAAGCTTTCTAAATGCGACTTCTGGCTTCGTGAAGTCCACTTCTTAGGCCATGTAGTGAACAAGGATGGGATCCATGTCGATCCATCCAAGGTAGATTCGATCAGGAACTGGCCTGCACCGCGTACGCCGACAGAAATACGCCAATTCTTGGGTCTGGCAGGTTATTACAGACGGTTTATTAGAGACTTTTCGAAGATTGCTCAGCCGCTTACGCTACTGACACAGAAGGGTGTTACCTATCGCTGGGGAGAGCCCCAGGAGACTGCTTTTCAGCACCTAAAGGATAGACTTTGCAGTGCACCTATCCTCTCATTGCCAGAGGGCACAGACGACTTCGTGGTCTATTGTGATGCATCCATTCGGGGACTTGGATGTGTGTTAATGCAGCGCGACAAGGTTATTGCTTACGCCTCTCGTCAACTCAAGGTTCACGAACGGAACTATACGACGCACGACTTAGAGCTGGGAGCTGTTGTTTTCGCGCTTAAGATATGGCGACACTACCTGTACGGTACCAGGTGCACGATTTACACCGATCACAGGAGTCTCGAGCATATCCTTAAGCAGAAGGATTTGAATATGCGTCAACGACGATGGGTCGAATTACTGAACGATTACGAATGCGCCATCAAGTACCATCCAGGCAAAGCCAATGTTGTGGCTGATGCCCTCAGTCGGAAAGACACTCTACCACGGCGCGTGCGAGCGCTCCAGCTTACGATTCAGTCTAGCCTTCCTGCTCAGATACGAGCTGCTCAGACAGAAGCACTGAAGCCCGAAAACGTCAAGGCTGAAGCCTTACGCGGCTCACGACAACAGATGGAACAGAAGGCAGACGGCGCCTACTATGTAACGGGGCGTATTTGGGTCCCACTTTATGGCGGTCTACGCGAACTTGTGATGGACGAAGCACACAAGTCTCGCTACTCGGTACATCCAGGGTCGGATAAAATGTACCACGACATCAGCACTACTTATTGGTGGCCTAGCATGAAGGCCCACATCGCTACATACGTTGGAAAATGCTTGACTTGTGCGAGAGTCAAGGTCGAATATCAGAAACCAGCTGGCCTACTTCAGCAGCCCAAGATACCTCAATGGAAATGGGAAGAAATTTCCATGGATTTTGTTACAGGCCTACCTAGGTCCCAGCGTGGGAACGACACTATATGGGTGATCGTGGATCGACTCACCAAGTCTGCACACTTCCTACCTATAAAGGAAACGGATAAGTTCTCCACTCTCGCAGACGTCTATCTTAAAGAAGTTGTTTCAAGGCACGGGGTGCCCACATCTATTATTTCGGATCGCGATGCACGATTCACGTCAGAGCTTTGGCAAGCGATGCACAAATCTTTCGGCTCACGGTTAGACATGAGCACAGCTTATCATCCTCAGACGGATGGGCAGTCTGAGCGAACGATCCAAACTCTTGAAGACATGCTTAGAGCATGCGTTATCGATTTCGGCAACGGCTGGGAAAAGCACCTCCCATTGGTGGAGTTTTCGTACAATAATAGTTATCACACCAGCATTCAAGCCGCTCCATTCGAGGCATTGTACGGGCGTAAATGCCGGTCACCTCTCTGTTGGGCAGAGGTGGGGGATAGTCAGATCACGGGTCCAGAGATTGTAGTGGACGCCACAGAAAAGATTGCACAAATACGACAACGCATGGCGGCAGCACGCGACCGTCAGAAAGCCTACGCGGACAAGCGTAGAAAACCATTGGAATTTGAGGTCGGGGACCGGGTTTTATTGAAAGTTTCACCCTGGAAGGGTGTGGTTCGTTTTGGCAAACGGGGTAAACTGAATCCGCGGTACGTCGGACCATTCGAAATCATTGAAAAGGTTGGTAAAGTAGCCTACAAGTTGAACCTACCAGCTGAACTCGGGGCAGTTCACAATGTTTTTCATGTATCGAACTTAAAGAAGTGCCTATCTGATGAAAACCTCATCATTCCTTTCAAAGAACTCACTATCGACGAGCGGTTGCAGTTCGTCGAGGAACCAGTAGAAATCACGGACCGGGATGTGAAGGTCCTCAAACACAAGAGAATCCCTCTTGTCCGAGTTCGTTGGAACTCCAAACGTGGCCCAGAGTACACCTGGGAACGCGAAGACAGGATGACAGAAAAGTACCCCCAGTTATTCGAAACCAATGCTACCACTACTGAGGCTGAAGCTACTACTTCGGAATTTCGGGACGAAATTCCAGATCAACGGGGGGAGGATGTGACACCCCCGGAAAATCAGTGAACAGTACAGTTTACCTAGCTTCCTCAGTGAGTGCATACCAAATTTCGGGACGAAATTTCCAATTAGTTGGGGATAATGTGACAACTCGAACTTTAGACTTGCTTTGTGTAACGCTATATGCATATGTGAACTAAATTATATGTTTGATTGGATGAATGTTACGGTTAAATGTTTAAATGTTGCGTTATTGGACCACACAACACTACACCCGATCCATAAATCAATTGGGCTTTACTATTGTTTGCAAACCCACTCGGTCCATGTAATGGACCCGAGATCACAAACCGGCCCAAGTGAGGCTTCGGCCCACTTCTCTTATACGTATATACATGCACACATCCTTAGGGTTTTTGTTTACACAATTTGGCAACCTAGAGCACACACACAAACTCTCTCCCTCTTGCGACTCGAAACCGGCAATCACACACACACCCTTTGAAGCTCTCGGCTCCGTTCTTGTTTTCATCTCGGTTAGTATGTTGATTATGATTGATTGTTGTTTATGGAATGTTGAGGTTTAATGTTTGTGATAACCGGTTTGCATACATAATATATATATTTCATTGTAGAGTGGAAAATTGTACGATGTTAATGTTAGGAATGGGAATCACCGGCTGCATGTACACTAATTGGTCCGAGAATATGTTGTTAATCGGCTAGGTTGCATGATAGTTAAGGATTCGGTATAAGGCTTGTATGGTAATCCGATTGCATGTTGTTGGAATGAATTGTTACTGTTCTCAATAATATGAAATTGCTATGAACATGATCTATTGTTGATATGAAACTGTTGAAATTTCTGTGATTGATCTGATTTCGAAACTGCCTTAGATGTTTGCTAGAATCACGGATAAGTCAATGCAGGAATTATGGAAATCAGTTACACACACGGTTGCGACTCAGATTGCGAGTCGAAACCTCACCGTCTCGACTCGAGACCACAAACAGCACAAGCCGAGACCACGGTTGCGAGTCCTGTTGCGACTCGTAACCGGACCATGACGAACCGAGACCACCATTGCGACTCGTAACCAGCTGTTGCGACTCGTAATCTCCGGATATGACTCGTAATCCTCGGTTGCGACTCGAGATCGCCGGTTGCGACTCGAGACCACCATTTACACGCACACTGTTTGGGCCTTCACTGTCACGGGCCCAATGATTTGATTTGTAGACTGTTTGCTATTGGACCTTTACTATTACAGGCCCAACTGATTGGGCCGGACACTTGGCTATTTGTTTAACTGTTTGCTTTGGGCTGCTATTGGAATACGTGTTCATTGCCATGATCAATACGTGTTAGTAACCTACGTGTTTTATACGAACCTGACTTGTATTATAACCATGATAGGACGTGGTTGACCATTTACTAGCTTAACTGTACTCTTTGTGTATCTGCCGAGCAAACCAAGGTGAGTTCACACAGCCAAGGCATGGGATTCCCGGGTTGGGAATTAGGTTGGATATGTTGAATATGGAATGATTACTCGTACTTACGCATTCTCTAGACTATAGACCATCGTCCTCAGGTTAGTCAGGACACGTTACGTAAAGCCTACGTAACCCAGTATTTGCCATTTGTCTCCCGGGTCGGGAGGACACGTTACGTAAAGCCTACGTAACCCAATACCATCCACTGGCTTCCAGGTCGGAAGGCCACGCTGCGTAAAGCCTACGTAGCCCCCACGCGTACCACTGTCCTCGGGGAAGGGCACGTCACGTAAAGCCTACGTGACCCTGTACGTTTTCCTGTCCTCGGTAAAGAAGAACACATGGTCGGAAGTTAGTCTAGTAAGTACCGTTAATGAGAAGCCCTCATTAGCCAGGATAAATATGGGAAACCCCCACCAGTAATATACACACAAGGTTTGGGAAGCCCCCACCTTTAGTACACACTAGTATGGGAAGCCCCCACTAGCTATGCTTATGCACTATGTTATGAACTTACTTTCTGTGAACTCGCTCAACTAGTTTGTTGATTATTTGCTGCATGCCTTGCAGGACCTTAGGTACATTATGGAGCTTGCACAAGGAGGAGCAGGTCGTTGTGGGATACGGAACATGAACTTATTCTGAACTTATAACTATTTTGAGATTGCATACTATGCTTCCGCTACTTAAACGATGTTTGGTTTTGGAACATCAATCATGTCATGATGATTTACATTGATTACTTTTATTATTAAATGCTATGTTTGATATGATTGATGGCTTGATCCTGGTCAGTCACGCTCCCAAGCGGTGGTACTCCGCGGGTGGATTTTGGGGGTGTGACATTTTCACATCATATGCCTGCTATGTTGTTAGTACATTATAGTACACGATTTCATTACATTTCATTCTATGTATGCCCATTGTGTGCGTACTTAGTACATTGATTTACAGAACATTTCTATTGCATATGTTTACTCAGCATATGGACACGTTGATTTACATGAACATTTCTGTTGCATATGTTTACTCAGCATATGGACACATTGATTTACATGAACATTTCTGCTGCATACGTTTACTCAGCATATGGGCACATTGATTTACATGAACATTTCTGCTTCGTATGTTTACTTAGCATACTTAGTACAATTGTTTACATCACATGCCTTCATTTTGTTATGACATTTGGTTTGTTTAACATGGGACAATACACTCATTAACATTGGCTACGCCGTTCGTTAGTAGGTAGTGGTACCATAGGAATTGACAACTCCCGTTTCTGAAATCCTAGGTTTGATAGGATTGGAAGGAATGACCGAATTCGATATACATAACTTAGATAAACCTTTAATTTGTTTGAGGGTTTATCGCCACAGTCTCAAGGCTTAGATGTATGCATATTTCACAATACCGCACAAATGTTTATATCAGTAGAGCATCCATTGTTCCACGAAACATAACGTTGATTTAAACCATGTTTTACTTCAACACCTTGTTTTGTGCATTTTACATATGGTTGAGTTGATACATCTCGCTTACCATACAAGATATATTTTGGGTACACATTACATTATCTACATTGAACATAAACATTTTGACATTGATACACATACTTGGTGGTTTACATTGAACATAGACATTTCGACATGGTTTACACAATAACACTTGACATTTGGTTTACACATGAACAATTTACATGGTGGATAGTTTGGGTAAATGGCTGGAGTAACGTGGCGTATGTAATATGATACAAACATGGTGGATACGTGATGTGCGTTAGGTGTAATATATTTTAGATGTATATTTAAGCCCCTTTTTACACTTTTAGCCAAGTTTTAAATTTATAAAACACGATATTTACTAACACTAAACACACATATGGGCAAGTGCACCCATCGTGGACGTAGTATAGTGTTGGTAAGATACCGAGGTCGTCCAAGGACACAAGAGCTTTTAATACCGGTTTATCCTCAACGTCTAACCAAATCAAAAAGTGAGAAAAATGTTTTTAAACTAAGAAAATAAAAACTAACTAAATGCTGAAAAATAAAAATAAAATAAAACAGATAGACAAGATGAATCACTTGGATCCGACACGTGTATTAGTATAATCTTTGATTATTTTCGCACTTTTTCACTTGTTTAAGAGATTATCTTAGTTATTGTAGTAGGCCCCTCTTTTGAAGGTGACGTTACCCTCAACCCAGTAGTTTGAGTCAGCAAGGATACAATCCTAAAGGGTCGGATTATTGAAAGATAATGAAGTAAGTTATTAATGCAAATTGTGGTAGGCCCCACTTTCGGCAGTGACGTTACCCTCGGCTAAGTAGTCTGAGTCAGCAGGGATACAGTCCTAAATAGCCGGGTTATAGTATTAATAGTAGTTAACTTATGAGGGGGTCAAAGAGTTTGGATCCCCGCCATCCAATACCTATGGGCATTGAAGGAGATCCTACTAAATTTGACCCAGGTCCCAAGCAGGACCTCTAAACGCTGAACAAGGGCAAGACCCTTACCAAACCGTTCCCTTAACCCCCGACCAGGTAGCCAACATACCTCCATATAGACCGTGGAGATATGAATGGTGAAAATCTTTTATTTTATATAGACAGTAAAATAATGCCAAGACACCACGGACAAACGATAAGGAAAGATCACCTTCAACATAAGTAACTAGTTATTAAAGTCATTAATACAAAACCAAATAAAAAGTGCAAAAGATTAAAAATAAAAAGTATTATACTAAACACTTTTCTTCACCAAGTGATGTAAGAGACTTAGGCAAACATGGCCTTGATTGTCAAGAACTCTTACGATCAATCTTGGATCCCGAGACGACTCACACACTCTATGATGGACAATGGATGATGGTGGTGGATGATGGTGTTATGGTGGTGGTGGGTGGTGGATGAAGTGTGAGAGAGGTGGTGTGCCAAGGGATGAGTTGAAATGAAGCCAAGCACTCCTATTTATAGGCTGAACAGAAGCCTGGGCACGGCCCCGTGTCCGTTGGACACGGCCCCGTGCCCGTCTGACACTCTCTCTCTTCATTAATTGTAATTCGCAATTACAATAAATGCACCTGCAGCACTCTGACCACGCCCCCGTGTCCGCTGGGCACGGCCCCGTGGTGAGCAATAGAAGCTTCTACCACTTTGTCTTTTGTGCCAGGGCTGACCATCCTGGACACTGCCCGTGCTCGCTGAGCACGGCCTCGTGTTAAGCTGGACACACCCCGTCTCCGCTGGACACGCCCCGTGTCCGCTGGACACAGCCCCGTGCTCAGCTGGGCACAGCCCCATGCTCAGCTTTCTTCTTGTTTTTGCTTTGGGTGATGCTGTCGAGGAGTCGGGCATGCCACGTTTCTTCCTTTTCTTTGTATTTATGTTGGATTTAGCTGCATTTTTGCTTCTTTTGTTCATTTAAGCTCTTTTAACCCTGAAAATACAAAAGGAAGACAAAAGCACACTTTTTCCAACATTAGTACTTAAAAAGGGTTAGTTTTATGCCTCATTTGATGTAATTTATATGTTGCATTTTACTCACATCAAATACCCCCACACTTGAATCTTTGCTTGTCCTCAAGCAAAACTCTTTAATATGTGGCTTACACTCCCAAATGGAATGGGTAGAAGAGAAGGTTTTGGGCTTGTCTTGAGTGTCGGGAATCAAGATCTTTATTGGGTTTTATCTTTATACTATTTACAATCCTATTCGTTATGATTTATTTAGAACGTTTCATAAGATAAATTACTTATTTGGGCATAGCATGCCTTTTTAAAATTCCATTTATATACAAGTTCACATACCTCACGGGAGACATCACTCACACTCGGCCGAAGGTGTATTTTTTTAGTGAATCACTCGAGAGCGGCATGGAACTTATTCCTACCATAAGCTTGCCAAGCAATCAATCCTCCTCCTTTTTAACTTTATACCTTTGTAAATATCAAGAGGACTTTTTGGGTGAAGGGTTAGGCTTGGGCTAAAGGTGGGTGGTTGGGTTAATGGTTAGTAAAAGGGCGAAAAGCGTAAAAAACGTCGGTTTTCGTAAGACTTTTTTTTTTTTGACTTTTTATTTTAATGAGGCAATTTTTCAAACAAAGTTCTTTTTGATAACCTTGTTTGTTTATTTCTTTTGGCTTCATTATTATCATCATTTTTCTCTCTCTTTTTTTTTGTTTTTTTTTTTTTGATAAGGAAGTCATAAGAAAAACCGCGCTTTGTTACTAAAATAAAGGGTTTAAAATGAAAAAAAGGTTTTGGTGGGAAAAAGGGTGGTTGTTTTGGGTTAAGAAATGAAAAGGTTTAGGCTCAAAGGGGTTAACTAGGGGGATTTTGGGTAGGTGGTATAAAAAAAAGAAAAATAATGGTGTAGAAATAAAAAGGGGTTAGTCCTAATGCCTCCATCATTTACTTACTCGGGTTTAAGTTGGTAAGGACCGGGAATGTATCGTCATGGCAAGTTCTAGAGTCGTAAGAAACCAAGCGGCTATTCACACAAGAAACGAAAACTGAGCATTTAGTTTAAAGATATGTATTTGTATGCTCAATAAAGGCTCAAAACTCACTTTTGTGGGAATGGGTTTTTAATGTGATCAAGTATATATAATCAAATTTTAATTAGACTTGTCATGCCTTTTTATAATTTTCTTATGTTGGTTCTTTTTATCACGACGCTATCGGTTGTAAATTTGTAAAAATATAACCTTTTTAGAACTTGTTATTCCCAAATTAAACCAAGACAAGTAAAAAAAACGAAAAAAAAAATTTGAAAAAATTTGGGGTGATTAGCGGTTCCAATAGAGTTTTGTGTAAGGCTTGTTATTAGGACTTGCAAAATTCAAGGTTTTAGCATCCCCCCAGACTTAAATTACACATTGTCCTCAATGTTTTCCGAAAATAAGTTTTTTCGGTTGATTAAAATGTGTAAAAGTGGGTTAAAAACAAGATTTTATGGTACTGGGTAGCTGAACACGGGGTGGTGTTGGCTGAGCACGGCCCTGTGTCCAGACGGCTAGTACCAAAAGTGAACAGAAGGCTGGGCACGGGGGCGTGTTCAATGAGCACGGCCCCGTGTCCAGGTACCTGAACTGGGCATTTATGCAGATTTTTGGGCACGGGGGCGTGTTTGGTTGAGCACGACCCCGTGCTGAACTTGCTGTAATGAAGAAAAATTGTCGAGAGGCTCTGTTTTTGTGCTTGGGGTGTTGGTTCAAGCTTCCCTTAGTGTCCTTCACCATCCCGAGTGTGTTTTATTCCTGCAAATTAAAACTAAACTAGAAAGCATAAAAGTTAAAGTAATCTAAAACTAAGGATAGTTCCGCGGAATGCCTCCGTGGTGCACCACGTTTATAAGGGTCCTTGGCTAGACCCTCCTTATCGGGTGGTTCTGGCTCATCTTCAATTAGGGGGTCATTATTGCCAAAAGGATATTTCATTGAACGCTCAAGATCTATGCTCCTTTTGAATGCCCCTAACTGAAGAGGTAGATTGTTGAATTTCCGGTTTTTCAAAGCTTCATGAGTTTTTACAAAAGGTTTTCCTAAGACTAGAGGAGCGTCATCAAGGATGACAAAGTCGGTTGGAATAACCATTTGATTTGTTTGAACCAAGACATCATCAACTACACCGATTGATTCTATTACTTTCCGATCAGATAGAAAAATGGGTATTTGAAGTGGGGCGAAACCACTAATACTTAATTTTTCAAAAATGTAGTTAGGCATTATGTTAACACAAAGATCTTTATCAAATGGTGATATTACTAATAAATGAATTTTGAAAGATACATGGAACCGGTGTAATGTTAATTTCAAAAGGATCTTCTTTTATTAGCGAAGTTTGATCATTAGTTAACTTAACACTTACCATTTCTTCAATTTTTGTATTAGTGTTTAGCTCTTTTGAAAACTTAGCATGAGGGGTTACTAAACAATGGTTTTCGAAAGTAGGTGACAAGAGATTAATTTCTTCAAAATTAGACTCTTCATGAATTTTAACATTATCGGACTCACCTTTTTCATTGTTTAACTCATGTGTCGGTTTTTCACTTTCTTGTTCTTCCATTTTTACATTTTCAACTATCTCTACGTTATTATTACAATTTAATTCTTCTCTTGCGCGGGACTCCTCTTCCCTTGCGCGAGATTCTTTCATGTAACGTTCGATAGTTTTAATGTGTTCTAATATCCTATTGGTCACTTCGGTGAGAGAAAAAGAATTGGGATCCTCAAAGCTTGAATCCGGTTGTTCGATCCTTGGTTCCTCATAGTACTCATATGAAGTAGATGGTTCACACCATTGTTCTTCATTGTAAGTATATGATGGATAAGGGTCGAAACTTTGTTCTTCATAGTACTCATATGAGGTGGGTTGTTCACGCCATGGTTCCTCATAATAAGTATATGAAGGTGGTGACTCATACCTTGAATCTTCAAAGTATGAGTATGAAGGCTCATACCTTGGTTCATCAAAATATGAGTATGAGGGAGGAGGTTCATACCTTTGGTCTTCATAAGATGTGTATGAAGTTGATGGCTTGTACCTGGGCTCCTCATAATGGTTGTATGAATTGGATGGTCGATATGAGTTATTATATTGTACCGAGCGTGTGTTACGACAATTAGTGCAATAATTACCCCTATAATCATCCTCATCGTAGGTGTAGTTGTAACCTCTTGAGTATTGATCCATAAGAATCACTCAACAGATTACAACTGAGTCTCGGGACCAGAAAACAAAAATAAGACGGAAACAGAAGCTGGACACGGCCCCGTGTTCAGTGGACACGGCCCCGTGTTCAGGGTCTGTATCTGGGCGTTTTAATTAAAGTTACTGGTCAAGTTGAGCACGGGGGCGTGTTCAGTGAGCACGGCCCCGTGTTCAGACTCTGTATCTGGGTATCTAACTAAAAATATGCAGCACGGGGGCGTGTTCAGCGAGCACGGCCCCGTGTTCAGGCTACTGTAAATGCAAACTAAACTAAAATGCAGAAAAATGTGTGCGCGTTTTGAAAAGGTTTTGAAAAACTGATTAGGCCGTCGATTTTAAGCTTTCTTAAAATCCTTGTGTCCCCGGCAGCGGCGCCAAAAACTTGATGTGCGTTAGGTGTAATATATTTTAGATGTATATTTAAGCCCCTTTTTACACTTTTAGCCAAGTTTTAAATTTATAAAACACGATATTTACTAACACTAAACACACATATGGGCAAGTGCACCCATCGTGGACGTAGTATAGTGTTGGTAGGATACCGAGGTCGTCCAAGGACACAAGAGCTTTTTATACCGGTTTATCCTCAACATCTAACCAAATCAAAAAGTGAGAAAAATGTTTTTAAACTAAGAAAATAAAAACTAACTAAATGCTGAAAAATAAAAATAAAATAAAACAGATAGACAAGATGAATCACTTGGATCCGACACGTGTATTAGTATAATCTTTGATTATTTTCGCACTTTTGCACTTGTTTAAGAGATTATCTTAGTTATTGTAGTAGGCCCCTTTTTTGAAGGTGACGTTACCCTCAACCCAGTAGTTTGAGTCAGCATGGATACAATCCTAAAGGGTCGGATTATTGAAAGATAATGAATTAAGTTATTAATGCAAATTGTGGTAGGCCCCGCTTTCGGCGGTGATGTTACCCTCGGCTAAGTAGTCTGAGTCAGCAGAGATACAGTCCTAAATAGCCGGGTTATAGTATTAATAGTAGTTAACTTATGAGGGGGTCAAAGAGTTTGGATCCCCGCCATCCAATACCTATGGGCACTGAAGGAGATCCTACTAAATTTGACCCAGGTCCCAAGCAGGACCTCTAAACGCTGAACAAGGGCAAGACCCTTACCAAACCGTTCCCTTAACCCCCGACCAGGTAGCCAACATACCTCCATATAGACCGTGGAGATATGAATGGTGAAAATCTTTTATTTTATATAGACAGTAAAATAATGCCAAGACACCACGGACAAACGATAAGGAAAGATCACCTTCAACATAAGTAACTAGTTATTAAATTCACTAATACAAAACCAAATAAAAAGTGCAAAAGATTAAAAATAAAAAGTATTATACTAAACACTTGTCTTCACCAAGTGATGTAAGAGACTTAGGCAAACATGGCCTTGATTGTCAAGAACTCTTACGATCAATCTTGGATCTCGAGACGACTCACACACTCTATGATGGACAATGGATGATGGTGGTGGATGATGGTGTTATGGTGGTGGTGGGTGGTGGATGAAGTGTGAGAGAGGTGGTGTACCAAGGGATGAGTTGAAATGAAGCCAAGCACTCCTATTTATAGGCTGAACAGAAGCCTGGGCACGGCCCCGTGTCCGCTGGACACGACCCCGTGCCCGTCTGACACTCTCTCTCTTCATTGATTGTAATTCGCAATTACAATAAATGCACCTGCAGCACTCTGACTACGCCCCCATGTCCGCTGGGCACGGCCCCGTGGTGGGCAATAGAAGCTTCTACCACTTTGTCTTTTGTGACAGGGCTGACCATCCTGGACACTGCCCCGTGCTCGCTGAGCACGACCTCGTGTTAAGCTGGACACACCCCGTGTCCGCTGGACACGCCCCATGTCCGCTGGACACAGCCCCGTGTTCAGCTGGGCACAACCCCATGCTCAGCTGGGCACAGCCCCATGCTCAGCTTTCTTCTTGTTTTTGCTTTGGGAGATGCTGTCGAGGAGTCGGGCATGCCACGTTTCTTCCTTTTCTTTGTATTTATGTTGGATTTAGCTGCATTTTTGCTTCTTTTGTTCATTTAAGCTCTTTTAACCCTGAAAATACAAAAGGAAGACAAAAGCACACTTTTTCCAACATTAGTACTTAAAAAGGGTTAGTTTTATGCCTCATTTGATGTAATTTATATGTTGCATTTTACTCACATCAATACGCCGCTGGTACTTCCTATATATAAATGTTTGTATAATATTATATATCGTAGCATTATCTAAGTCATTTCAGTTTAGACACATTACATTTTTCACAAATAATATACTCTTCACAAGACATTGTTTTATAAACAACTTACCTTATACAAACTCGTTTTACATGGTTATCCATTTAACCATACAGTGTTCTCTTATTTATACATATCATCTGATCTTATCGTTTTTCAAATGATTTACAAGACAAAGCAAATTACAAGGTTCATGACTAAATATTTTCTCAAACATAAGTCATGAATTCCGTTTTCACAAAACCAATGTATCTCACAGACATTTTTATGCTGACGTACCTATTTTCACATGTGTTTTCAGGAGATGATGCATAGGACTTATCAAGATATACTTAGGCGGACCTGTGCCTTAGTGACTTAAAACGAGACAAGAACCAGTTAATTTATGTTATGTATTATTTGGTTCTTGTTTAAACAATGTAAACTTTCATGTTTGATCAATAAAACGGAACTTCAATTGCCATGGATTTGAAACAATTAATTCTGTTACAACACTCCCCGACATTTCCGCCACGTTTGGTATGTTCTACGTGGTCGGGGTGTGACAAATCTCGTGACGGGGACAGAACTCTCTCATCATGAGAGCTCGGAGCTCTTCCTAAGTTTGTGCTAATGCCACTTCGGCACCCCTATCACGCATCACTCCGTTCCACCATGTAAGAGCTCGCTTCTCGAACACACTAGATGCAAACTCAACCTTGCGCGCATTCGGACACTGCACATGTCTGAATGTGCTCTCGATACTCTCAAACCACTGCAGGAGCGCGGTTGCTCCTTGCGACCCAGAAAACTTAAGTGGCTTCGCAGAATTGAAATTCTTGAAATTACACGGTGCATTATTGTTGTTATTATTGTTATTGTATAATTCGTGGATTTGGATCACAATGCCTGGAAGCACAGCAGCCATTTGCTGAGAGACAAGGGCTGCGACTTCCTCAGCAGTAAAAGTTTGAGCATGACGTCGAGGAGGCATTGTCTAACAAGGAAACATGAGAAACGAGTGAGATCGACAATTGGAAAAACAAAAGAGGCATTGAAAACATCGACAAAACATAAGGAAGGCGATCATTCGTTTGTTACCTCGAACAAACAAATGACACGCGGTGACTAATCAAAGTAAATGAGTCAATATAATGTATCGCGAAGACATGCTCGCCTATAAGTGAACACTCACCCCAAGAGTTCCCAGGTAAGAGTGACTGGTCCGATACTGCGGATTTGTACGAACACTCTAGCCTTAGACATAAAACTCAGGGTACAGGCATTCACTCTTCTAGTTTGCACGTGTTCACATTATTTAGACCCAAACTTTGACGAGATTTTGAAAACTAAGAGGGTTCAAAACCTTATAACAAAGGGTTCAAAACCTTATAACAAAGGGTTCAAAACCTTATAACAAAGGGTTCAAAACCTAGTAATCAATCATCCAAGGATAGATGATTAATTTTTGAAGCGGATTCGTTATTGTGTTCTCGTTGTGGTTATGACCTAAGGATAGGTGACGGTATTGTTTTAAAAATCTAAACACAAGTAAACTTGTGTTAGGGGTCCTAGAAAGTTATAGTCTAGGTCAAAGCATTACTAATAACCTAATTCCCTATAACCATTGGCTCTGATACCAACTCTTCTATCACACCCCGACCACGTCAAAACAACAAAACGTGGCGGAAACATCGGGGAGTGTTGTAACAGAATTATTGTTCCACAACCATGGTAACCAAATGTTTCGTTTTATTGAATTATTATGAAATGTATATTGTCTTAAAACCAAACAAACAAACTACACATTGTTTATATCTGTTTTTAAGTCACTAAGGCCTCGTCCAGGTCTTACGTGACACAAGCTTCCTAGCAAGCAACATCAAGCAATACCACCTGAAACATATGTAAAAATAAAGTCAGCAAAGAAATGCTGGCGAGTACATAGGTTTTGTGAGAGTATCGGATTCATGGCTCGTTTATATGTTGCAGTACCTCGTTAGACTACAAGAGTCAAAAGTACAAACCTCGTTTGGAAAAGTGTATTGCAACATAATTAACCAACTCAGATCGGATTGGTTATAGTTTATAAAATTTCGTAGCCATGATTCTTAACCCCAAAAACATTTGTTTTAGTAAACTAAATCATAAATCGTTTCGTAAAAACTCGTTAATATAACCCGTATGGTTTATATCGTTTCAAAAACCTCGTTGTGTGACATCGTTCCAAAATCGTTTCCCAAGTGAACTAAATAATGACACGCAATGTAATATGATAGAAGCACTTACATATAAGATGTACCAGTGGCGTATCTACCATGCTTATATCATGCTACACCCGTCCCATTATCTAATCACTACCCAAAACCAATCGTTTATCCAAATCGTTTATCTCGTTTAAGTTGTATCAAATCGTTTAACTCGTCCCAAAAATCGTATTCGTTTTAATTGTGAAACTACTTTTGGTCGTCTCGCTAATAACATTCAAACCTTCGTGACTCGTCTAACTCGTTTCTCGTATTAACAAACCACCAAAGGGTAAGTTAACAATCACAGATTCGGTCGTTACCTACATAACCCCCACACATAACCATGGGTGTAGTCTGATAACGGGATTTGTCAGATCCTATGGTACCTAACCTAGTACTGGTCGGTTCGGCCAAAATTAATGAATGTCATTCGTTATGTAACTACAACCAACAAGTTCATTCACATTATTGAAATCATTATTAGTTTAGTATAAACCATCTTAATTGTTTTTGAAAACATCGTTTAAACCTTGAAATCGTTCTGTACATATGAATCACCCCAAAACAATTGAAAACAGTAAAATAGGGGAACTATGTACTCACATTGAAGTGCAAAGTATCCTCAATCTAAAGAACTCAACAAGCTCAATTAAACCAAGGAAACTCAAGCAGCACCTGATAGTCGAATCACTAGTCAAACAATAGACGCCTAAATCGGAAGATCGGACAGAATGAGGTCTTGTAAACCAAATGAGTGTTGGAAGTCATGTGATATGGTTTAACAAAGCCTACATCCTAAATTGAAACCTAACCAAGTGCTTTTGACCCGTTACGACCCATTAAGGTAGCTTATGCTACTTTAACGCGTCGTGCACGCAAACGCGCGTTCGAGACGTCTAACTAGTCCTATGACAAGTATTATATGCCTAAATATGTTTAAATAGGTTGCATAATCAGTTTAGGCGACAAAAGTTAGGTTTCATATGCTTAAAGCCCAATTATGCATGAAAAGGGCATTTTGGTAATTTACCTAAGGCACATAATCTACCTATCATACAACTACTTAAACTCGGTAACCATAAGGTATAACCTCGGAAGGTTATTCCCTATGCAACTATGGTCACTAACCATGCTTGGTCGGATCCTAATGATCGACAAAAATATGTTTTTATTTTTAGGGGGAGAAAGTTTGCAGAAAAATACAAAAACATGATAAAATTTCAAAATCCAAAAAGAATAGAAAATTTCAAAATCCAAAAACATTGAAAAACTGAAAAAGAGTTTGTGTAAAAAGGGGAAATGATAGTACATCAGCTAGACAGATGCAGTACGTTAAAGAATTGTAAAGATAAAAAGTGTTAAGCAATCTTGCAAATGATGTGTCGATAGGTTTTTGCACATTTAGTAGATTTGTTTGGGATATAAACAAAAATAATAACTTGTTTTTACGTGGGGAACATCTCCAGGATATATAGGTAACCCCTGAAATCTCGTTTGAAAGGTCGTATTTCTGACATACTAGGTCTTTGTATGTGATGATATCTGGGGTATTATACCTAGACTTCTGATTTTGCGGAAGCAATAGCCAAGTCCTCGTATAATACCCTGCACAATCTTTACTTGTAAAGCCTCCCCTCAGCATAAAAAATGATGAAACATTGCAAAATGCTAATCATGCGTTGTTGTAAAAAAGATTCCCTAAAGGGAACCCACCGAAAGTCGAGCCGTCATCTCTTTGCTGAACGAAAGTTCTGACCTGAGCTCTCACGGTTTCGCATTCACCCAATTACAGATATCATTAGTGTACACTCACCTGTAAGACTGAATATAGTGATCTGGATACGGGAGTATATTCTGTGGTGGTACACGCATAAAAGTCAAGATCTTAAAACACTTAATCCGTATCCCGAATAGATTGAAAATTGTGTGAAAATTTAAGAAGATCAATATATCGACAATCAAAGTGAATTGTTTAATGCGGTGTATGAAATTTAAGCTTAACGGTACTCGTATCTTGTCGGCAGCTGATATGATCCCCTAACACGCTCACAAAAATATTGTGTGTACAGTTTACTGCTTATCATATTCAAAAATCCAAAAAGATTTTCATTTCATCTTATTTTCGACAACAGACGTTGGGGATCAGATGATCAAAGTCTTTTGTGCTAAACATGTCTGGATCATGAGGGTTGGGTAAGAAGAAGTTTGAAAAAGTGATGGGTAATTGCTTAAAAGTTCAAAAGTTCATTAACTTGAACTTAAAATTTGTTTTCAACAATCAGCATCTTCATAATCTGGTCGGCCAAGGTCATTAACTTGGACTTGGTTAACTGGGTGTGTCGGTAAATTCTCAAAAAGTTAAAAAATTGAAAAAATTGAAATTAATTTTGTTTGAATTGATTAATTCCGTTTGAGATCATCATTCCGCTTGAAATATGGTTCCACTTGAAAGATAATTCCGGTTGAAACAAGTAATTCCGCTTGAACCGGGTTTCCGCTTGTGAAGTAATTCCGCTTGAAACACATATGTGGTTATTCCACGCGGAATTACCCCATCTATAAATAGGGGTGTAATTCCGTTTGAACGCATTTGTCATCTGATTCCGTTTCAAGTCTCGTTCAAAGCGATTTCGAACGGAATTCCAATTTCATCAATTTACAGCCGTTATACTGCCCGTTTGCTGTCTGATTCTTGATTATAGTTGGTTTACACAACTATTATCATGGGAATGGTGAGGATGTTTGTTGTATTTGACCCAGATCTGATGTATTTCCGTTTGGTCAGCGATGAACTGAACATAAAACGTAGATCTAGGGCTTGTATGTGAATAAAATTGACCGATTAACACATCATTGAACTCGGAATTTGATTTAGACATAAGTTAGGGTTTCAATTTGATGTGAATATCTTGATTTCGTTTAAAGTCGGTGAACCTGTTTGTTTGAACTTAGATCTAGGGAGTTTCTGTGGTCAAAAGTGAATAAAAATCACACCCTCATGCTCGGAATTAACTAAATAACAAACCCAGTTCATCAATTTGATCATCAGTTCTTGAAAATTTGATGTTGATTAATTTTGTTTCAAAATGGTAATTCCGCTTGAAATGGATATTCCGTTTCAACTGTGATTCCGTTTGAGATGTAAATCAGTTTGAAAAGTGATTCCGTTTTAAAGTGTGATCTCGTTTGAACTTGTAATTCCGTGTGAATGCGGGTATTTCAGCATGAAGTGTTATTCCGTTTCTAAGTTTAATTTCGCTTCAAAGTGTCACATGTGATTCCGTTTTAAAATGTAATTTCGTTTAAAACTGTAGTCTCACATAAATTGTAATTCCGCTTGTATAGTAATTCCGTTTGAAAACTGTTTTAATTGAAAATTTTTCTAAGTGTTGAAACTGAGGGTATGTTGTGAATTTTCAGGCTTCGACTGTGCTGTTTGATCCTTTGCACAACACTTGTTGTGTGTACGATAAGGAGATATCTAAAATGGCCGGATTCACAGAAATTCTGGAGTTCATGGAGAGATTGTCGATCCAGAAAGCCTTGACTAACCAACACTTGGTATTCAGATCTCACATTAAGCTATTTTGGGAGAAGGCTACATATGATGAGGGAAACAAGACAATCAATTCAGTTGTGAGCATAAATGGTAAAAAAAACCCGATCATTATCACTGAACAGCTTGTACGAGAAGTGATTAACTTTCCCGATGAAGAAAATTCTCCTATGAAGTTTTCGGAAAGAATGGTAAAGGGATGTTTGTTGAGGATGGGTTACAATGGTCCTCTGAACAAGGCGAATTATTTGAAAGCTTATTTTCCAAGGGTGTACAAGTTTCTTATTCATTCAGTTGTGAATGCTCTCAGTCACAGGAAGGGAGGTTATGATGCTATACGTGATTATCAAATGTATATGGTGACTGCTCTTGTATTAATCAAAAAGTACAACTTTTCACACATTGTGTTTCATTACATGGTTGAAAATATCACGTCGAAAAGCAAGACTTGGGTTTGTCCACATTTTATTCAGATGATATTGGATCATGCATATCCTGAGTTGGAGAGAGATGAAAAGAATGATTTGTTGGTACTGTATCATATGGATAATGAAACTTTGAAGCAGTTGGGTAGATATCATCCAAAGCATCCAGAGCCAAAGACAAAAGTTGAATTCTTTGGTTTCATCAAAGACAAGGAGTATCAAGATCCAGATCCAATTAATCATCAGAACTGGAGGAATGAGGAAGAAATGAAGGAAAAGAGTTATGCTGATGAACTGAAAGTTCTTGAAAGTTTCAAAGATATAAGGAATGAATGGTTTGTGAAAGAGGAGAAAAAGAAGAGAAGTAGAAAATCAACTCCACAAGTTCAAGCTGAGGAGGGTTCTTCATCACAACCAAAGAAACATCAAAAGAAGAGTGTGGAGACTTTGCTGGTTAATGAACCTGATGAAGAGGAACCAGAAGCTGAAGATGAAGCTGAAGCTGATACTGAAGTGAATGTTGAAGGAGATGTTCCTTTATCTCCTGCATCTACAGAGTTGATGAAAAATCTTAAAGCAAGCTTTAAAGCAAGCAAAGCAGCTGAAAAAGCAGCCAAAGTAGCAGCTGGTGACGATGAAGGTGACGATAGTTCATCAAGCTCCTCATCTGAATCTGAAGTTGATGAAACAGAGCATATGAAAAGAATTCAAGCTGAAATTGAGAAAGAAAAGCAGCTGAAAAGAAAGAGGAGACAGGAGAAGGATAATGATTTGTATGTTCCGTCTCCTGAGCATGTGATAGAATCTCAGACACCACCATCTGGTGGTAGAAAGAAAACAAGTGCTAGAAAGAGTGTTGCATCTCCAAGAGCAGCAAGACAAAAGTTGATTTTGAGGTTGCTCAAACGTACACCAAAAGCAAAACAAAGTAAACCACCATCACCACCACCTGAACCATCTCCACCTAAATCACCACTTAAATCTCCTCCAAAACAACCTACACCACCTCAATCACCACATCAATCACCACTAAGACAACCATCTCCTATCCAGTCACCATTACATCAATCACCACCACATTTTACACCACCACATCAAACGACATTTCAAGAACAACCTATTCTTACTTCACAACAAATCTTCCAAACACCACCAACTTCACAACCACATGTTCAATCCACACCTGGTTCTTCTGGTTACAAAATGTTTCCAAATATTCTGGAGGGTATTTCTCTTGATGAAATTGGAGATTTTAACTTTGCGAATATTGCACAAGTAAAGAATGTGGAAAAGAAGGTTGATGCAATTTTGGTTTAGAATAAGAGATTGACAGATCGCGAGAAGATACTTGAGATGCGTGTTAAGAAAGTTGAATCTGAGAACAAGTCTTTGCTAAAGAAAATTGAAGCAGATCAAACAGAAATTGATATTCTGAAAGTTAAAATTGCTGAGTTAGAAGAAGAAAAAGCACGACGTGATGAGCAGAATAAGTATTTTGAGTTGAAAACAAAGAATTAGAAGCTGCGAAAGCCATGAAAGAACATGAAATTTATATGATGAATAAAGTGCTGGAAAATATGCTTGGTAAGTCTGTGGAGCAAAGGTTTGAAGAGATTGAAGTCGAAGAGGTTAGAGCGAAATGTCAAGCTGAAATTGATGCTGAAATGAAGTTTAAAGGCAAAGGTGTTAAAGGTTCTGAAGTTGCAGAAAGATCAATAGTTATATCTACTGTTGCTGAATCTCCTATTCAGAATCCTGGTCCGATATCCGCCGTGTCTGCTATCTTTGAGGAAGATGTATTACTTGAAGATGTTATTAATGACGAGGAAGATGTTGAAGAGGATGTTGACGAAGAGGATGATGATGATGAGAAAATTGATGTTGCAGATGATGTATTCTCTGCTAGTAGTCACAGTGATGACGATGATGACGATGATCAGGGTGGTACTGGTGTTACAGTTACAGAAGCATCGACTGAACAAAATGTTGATGATTTTCTTCAAGATGATGCTAATGAAGATAATGATAGTGCTGAAGGTGAGGGGGAGCAAGTGGATGATCAAAACGTTGATAAAGCTGAAAAGTTAATCTTGCATTTAGAGCTGAAGTAGAAGAAGGAGAGATCAGGCACACGTATACAATGACGGAGATTATCGAGCTAACGAAAATTGATGATCCTGATTTTTAAGTTTGATTTTGAAGAAGAGTTAAATGCGTTCGATATCAACCAACAACCTGATTATGTATACAGGTATGTTGATGAAGCCGATAACTATGACAGGGTTGAGGTTGAGGATTGCAGTGATGAAGAGGTTGTATCTGAAGACACGTCTAACTTTCCAACTCTTGTTGAGTTTTTCAGTGAAGAGAACAGAGATGAACTGAGGAGAAAAGTTGCTGAAATCTTGAAAGATAAAAACTTTGATGATACTACGAAAGATCCATAGCGAGAAGAATGAAAGAAATGGTTCCGTAAAGATACTGAAAGAAAGTTCAAGCATCCTTTGAAGTTTTACAAGAGAGATAGAGATGTATAACTTGGTGACATCATCAGCTGGGGTTTCTTGCCATATGTGAATGCATATGCGATCAGAAGGGAATATGGTGTGCAATATTTTGAATATCTTTATGATATCATGTCATTGGTGGGATGTGGAAGAATTGCCTAATGTTAGAACGCTGGAGTATCCTATTAGAAAGCTTGATGTACCCATGTGGGGACTGATGAAATTTGAAGCTTTAAAAGGATTCAAACACTGGAAGCCTCACTACCCGAAGAAAGTGCAGAGGGTAGATCCAGTGACTGTATTTGAAGACAATCCTGCATGTGAAGAAACCAAGAGTGATGAAAAATATTCCAGTGCCAAAAATGGAACAAGAATTCTATAAAGGTTTTGTGTGTTGGGTATACAGCTGTATAACGACTGAAGCTGTGATTACTTACATGGCAGAGAATGAACTGAGAGAAATCTTTGTATATGATCCGCTATGGTTGGTGAACTGCTCTGCTAAAGATATAGAATGTTTGTTTATAAACAAAATCTGGTTCAAAGCTGAAGATAGAGATCAGGCGATGCAATTTCAGAAAGTTGTGTCTATTTGCTTTCTGAAAGGTATTAATGCTGATAGCAAATGGTCATCAAAATGGTGGAAGATTGAAGAAGAGGAAAAGTTAAAGAGAGAGAAAGAACAAAAGGCACGCGAAGATAAAGATAACATGTTGAGGCGTACCGATAATCAAAGAATGGCTACTGAAGAAAAGAAAAGGGTTGACGAGAATGAGAAGCTTAGGAAGTTGCTGGTGAAAAAGCCTAAGTAGAGGGAAGAACATTTCAAGTCGCTGTGATCAAAGTGCTGAACCAAGACTGAAGACTCCGGCAATATCCAAGGGGAAGTTTGTTGGTGCACGATGTCTATAGCCTACGTCTTAAGTCTAGGTCATAATGTATAGGGGTCAAAAGTGTCAAAAATGTAAAGTTTAGGGGTTTTGATGTAATTCTGCTTGAAATGGTCAAGTGTAATTCCGCACGGAATTACATTAGGTAATTCCGTTTGGAAATGTCATGTTATGCTCAAGCGGAATTAGCTGGGCTATATATATGTGTGTTAGCTTCTCATTTGGCACGAAATTAGCTATAGTGTCACGAAGTGCTACCGAATTCTTGCCGTGTAATCAAGTCTAATTTGAATGAGAAGATAGTTTTAAAGTGAAATAACTCTGTTTCTACTCTTTTCTTTACTGATTCTACTCTGTTTGTTAGTTTCCGCCTCTCAAACAGTGTGTATTACCTCTGATTGACTCATTTGGTCAGTAAAACGTTCCTACAAGCATGCGTGTTGTGCGTCACGAGTTAAGGCTTCGAGGTAATTCTGGGCTTGAACGTTATGAATACTATACACATAGCTTCGTCGACTGAGGGCATCGGCTACGACGTTTGCCTTGCCTAGATGGTAGCATATCTCGCAATCATAGTCGTTGAGAGGTTCTACCCATCTGCGTTGGCGCATGTTCAATTCTTTATGGTTCAAGATATGTTGTAAGCTCTTATGGTCGGTGAAGACCATACACCTGGTACCATAAAGGTAGTGTCGCCATATCTTTAACGCAAAAACAACTGCACCGAGTTCGAGATCGTGGGTAGTGTTGTTCTTCTCATGGATCTTGAGTTGTCGAGACGTATACGCGATAACCTTGTCTCGTTGCATAAGGACACAACCAAGATCTAGGTTAGAGGCATCACAATAAACAACGAAATCATCATTTTCGTCGAGAAGTGCGAGATCAGGAGCGTTGCAAAGCATACGCTTGAGAGTTTGAAAGGCTTCCTCCTGTTTGGTACCCCAAACAAAAGGTTTGTCCTTGTGAGTTAAAGCGGTAAGGGGTACGACGATTTTGGAAAAGTCGGCGATGAATCGACAGCAATAGCCCGCCAATCCGAGGAATGAACGGATTTCGGATGGAGTCTTTGGCGTAATCAAACTCTTTACAGCTTCAATCTTCGCGGGATCGACGTGAATTCCTTGACTGTTAACGATGTGACCGATAAATTGAACCTCCTCGACCCAAAATTCACACTTGGAGAATTTGGCATAGAGGCGATTCCCTTGAAGAAGTTCGAGAACTAAACGAAGATGTTGCGCGTGTTCGGCTCTCGACTTCGAGTAGATAAGGATATCATCGATAAATACAATGACGAAATGATCCAAAAAGGGCTTGTACACACGGTTCATCAAGTCCATGAAGACCGCAGGTGCGTTTGTGAGACCAAAAGGCAGGACCACGAATTTGTAATGGCCATAACGAGTACGAAAAGCGGTTTTGGATGTCTTGCCCTTGTATACGCAACTGATGATAGCCAGAACGTAAATCGATCTTCGAGAAACACGTAGCGCCTTGGAGTTGATCAAATATGTCGTCGACAGGTGCGCCCCATGGTGATGTGCTCGAGCGTAAGAAGCCTTTATCAAGCAATTCCTGAAGTTGGCTAGATAGCTCGCGCATTTCAGAGGGCGCGGGGCGATAGGGAGCTATTGCAACAGGAGTTGCACCAGGGATGAGATCAATACAGAAATCGATATCACGAGTAGGGGTAAACCAGGTAAATCGTCGGGAAAAACGTTAGGGAAATCACAAACAACAGGAACGTCTCTCATAGTTCTCTTCTCATTCTTCTTCTCCACAATATGAGCTAAGAAAGTGGTGTACTCCTTGCGTTAGTACTTACTCGCTTGGATACAAGACATATGCTTCAATTCTTTTGAGGATACTTCACCATAGACATGCAATTGATCACCGTTTGAAAGAGAGAAACGAATCATCTTTTCGAAACAAACAACTTCGGCATGATTCTCACGAAGAAAATTCATGCCTACTATGACGTCAAAGCTACCTAGTTGCATAGGTATGAGATCGATCGGGAAGACGTGATTGTTGAGTTCAAGAGAACAATCACGTAGAATGGAACTGACGGTAACGGTTCTTCCGGTGGCAACTTCAGCGTTGAAGGTCGTTGGGAGGTTAGTGCATTTACATTTTAGAAGCTTTTCGAATTCAAACGATACAAAACAGTTATCGGCTCCAGTATCAAGCAAGCATGAAGCATAAATACCATTGACAAGGAACGTACCATTGACAACATTGTTGTTAGTCTGAGCCTGGTGGGCATTGATGTTGAAAGTTCTTCCGCGGGCAGCTTGAGGTTGTTGCTGGTGTTGCTGCTGCGGTTGTTGTGGTTGCTGTTGCTGCAGTGGCGATTATTGCTATGGCTCTTGTTTCACAACATGTTGTGGGCAGTTATTTGCAGAGTGGTTCGGGTCACCGCACGTGTAGCAAGCACGTGCGTGAACAGCGGGTGCAGGAGCTGCTGGGTTAACCTGAGGAGCGATTGGCTGAGCTGGTGGTGCGGTGAGAGCTTGAGGAGCTTGATGGCGAGGGCCTGAGCGTCAGTGAGCTGTATAGTGCCCATAGAGGTTGCAGTTGACACAGAAACGGCAGTTGGTTCCCACTGGGTGATGATAAGTGCAAGTAGGGCACAGTGGGTGAGTACCAGTATACGCACGCTTAGCAGGCGGTGCGTTAGGAGTAGCAACTTGTCGAGTCTGGGTGTTGGGTGGTGCTGTGACTACCACGTTATTCTTGCTAGAGTTCCTTCGCTTGTGACTCTGGCGGTTAGACTTGGGGGCTTGAGATGGAGCAGTATTGGCACCTGACTCTGTAGTAACTTGGTGGAGACTTTTGGTCGTGGTTTAGATAACTCCAGCTAAGACTCGTTTGTCATTGATCTCTGCTGCGAGTTGGTAAGTTTCCTCGATAGTAGCATGTTTTGTTGCTTGAACAAAGTCAATGACACAGTCGGGAAGAGCTCGAATATACTTCTTGATAGCTTTCTCAGGAGTGTCCACTTAACTTGGACAGATGATGCTCAACTATTTGAATCGGGCAGTGAGGCCAGAGTTGTCACCTCCATCTTGCTTGATGTTCCAGAATTCATTTTCCAGCTTCTGGACTTCGTGGGGAGGATAGAATTCCTTCATCATGAGCTCTTTCAGCTCCTCCCATGTGAGACCATAGGCTAGATCATTACCGCGCCTTTTGCTCTCGACGAACCACCAATCAAGTGCCCTTGACTGAAAGACTCCAGTGGCGTTGACAGTGCGGAGATTCTCAGGACATCCGCTTTGACGGAAGGTAACTTCAATCGCCTCAAACCATTGAAACACCACACTGGGCCCATCTTCACCAGTAAAGTTCATTGGACCACATGCTTTGAACTGCTTGAAGATGAATGGAGTTTTCAGCGAGTCATTCTTGGAATCAATAGAAGAAGTGCTACTGGCAGCATTGATTTCAATGACTATTTGAGGTATCACCTCAAATCTCTCACACCCCAACCGATGGCGAAATCATCGGGGGGCAGCACTAGGCAAACCAGATTGCTCAATAGAATCCATTACAACTATTTATTGACAATATTTAGCAAGTTCATTATCCCATACTAATAAACAAATATTTAAACAAACAGTCATAACGAAGTTCACATGTCTCAAACAAAATCCAATCCGACAACCTGGATTTTTTTATTGCAGTTTCTACACTTCCTGTCATTTGCAGCAAACAAACCATCAACCTGTCACATACGTTAAAATACAGTCAATATAATAATGTAAAGGTGAGTGCACAAGTTTGCATAGATATAGTATAAAAGAGTTTACGCATAACCTACATGTAACACGTAATGGATTAATCAAGTAACTATCAACAATGATACAAGTTAACCACATGACTGTGAGTAGAGTATGCGCGACACATGTTCACCGAAGCGAACAAGTGAAGTAAAGTATGTGATCCTTAACAACCCCCGAATAAACAGGTGCTGAGTCCAAACTATAGTACTATCGTTGCTAAGGGTGTGACACCTGTGTCACTTCAACCATCATACAAATACCAAACCAATGAAATATTGTTTTCATACTTGGGATTTGTATAAATATGTGTATCGTTTGCACATATCAATTCATGTTCGATTTCGAGCTTTAAATCGCTTTCTGGAAGGTTATACGCAAACTGATGCGTAAATGTAACCAGTTTGATGCAACAAACACTCCAGAACAGTGACATAGGCTTAACATACCTTAAATAACCTTTACATAACTTAGAAATAAGTTTTGGATGGTTTGGTGTGTTGAAATCAAGTTTATTTGATCGCAGGGACTATTTGTGTCAAACTGCGAAAGTATGCCGATTCGTGTGCTAACGAATATTCTGGAACTTGATCATAAGTTAAACATACCATAAATATCCTTTACATAGCTTAGAAATAGGCTTTGAGGTGTTCGGTATGCTAAAATGAAATTTTTGGTCATTCAAGGACTAAAAGCGTCAAAATGTGCATAAGTTTGCATTTTCGCGCATATCTTACGTTCTGAATATATCCAGACATCCAAAAATTTATGTAATCATTAAAATATTTTATTTTAATGTTTGGCATGATAAAATTCCATTCTTCGCTTAATTTGGATCGTTTTTGCGTTCGTTACGACTTCCGTCGTAATTAACCGAACAACGCAACCGAGATGTTTTTGAGCATATTATAAGTTCCCTACACTTTAACATCATTTTAGAGCTTTGAAATGAGGTTAACGGGGCTTAAAAGTGTCAAATATGCATCAAAATGCAAGTTTTACAAGTTCAGGGGCTAAATTGAAATTCTGTCAAAGTTTACTAGGCGGGCCGCGTAAGACGAAGAACAATCTTACACGGGGCGCGTAGTACCTGCAGATCAGAAACAAAGAACCTGGCCATTCCAGCTGTTTTTGATGGGTTTTAACCCCTGATTTGGCATGCTATGGGCTTGAATTTGATGGTATTAAGCATACCCATGGTTTTGAAAACCATGAGCCTAAGTGGAGGGCCAAGATCTGTTGGACCGTGTGCGACCCTAAAAAGTCAGTTAAGGCAGTTCATCTTCGTATACAGAGGCGGAATCAATGTAAATAAAGTCACAACAGTTTTTCCTTTCAATTTCCTTCTCTATTAATGCTTTCTGAGTAAATTTTGACAGCAGTTCGACACCTAGCACATGACTTGATTTCGCTCCAAACGTTACAAATGAGATCACACATAGGGTTTATATATTGATGCTGATTTCGCTCCAAATGACAGGAGCGAAACCCCATGTGACCTATTTCGGGTGAAATCACCAGGCAAGCTTAGAGCGAAATCTCCTAGAAACCCTAGGAGCGAAATCACCTAAAACAAGTTTCATTTGCAGCGAAATTACATACTAAAAACCATTTCTTGATTTCCGTGATCCAATCTAACCTATCTAGACCTAATACTCGATATAGACGCAGTAAACAGACATTCAGTGCACTAACAGACTCCCCCTTGAATGTTGACGAAGTCTTCGGCGTCGAGTCTTCAGTCTTGGTCTTTTCTCCAACTCTGTCTCTTCATTGTAACAACTTACTCTTCACAGGTTCAGGATCTTTTCGAGGCTCTATCTTCAGTCTCCCCTTTGACTGTTGATCCAGACTCTAGACTCCCCCTTTCACAGACTCCCCCTCTCGGTATGCTGGGATCTAGGATCTTTATCTGGTTCAAACTTTGACTTTTTAAGCCATGGGAATAATGAAATCCACAACCTGTTACTCAACCAATAACATTACAATCTATTGATTTTAACACTAAATCACAAACTTTATTAGTTTAAAAATCCACTCAAGTATTCAAGTCCAAGTTAACGACCCTGATTACTCAATTAATCTACCAAGTCCAACTTAATGACCTTGGTTGATTTCAGACAAAACAAACTAATTTAGTTCATCATTTTCAAACATTTTCTAAAAATAACAAGCATCAAGTTAATGAACTTGTTTTTAACTTTTTAACAACCCAAACTTTATCAAGATAAGCTCTTCTCATTCTCTAGTCTAGAACTTTTCCAGCATCTGCTTCAACTTACGAGAATCCAACAATCAACTCTCCACTTTGGTTTGTCGGAAAATAAAGCAGAAATAAAATCTTTTTGGATTTTAATAAAGTTCCTAAACTAAGAAATGAAATACAGAAACTTAAATTGCAGAATGTAAAGAAAGTAAACTATTAACAAACATATTTTTGGCGAGCGTGTCAGGAAATCATATCAGCTATTAGACAAGTCACAAGTACCGTTAAGCTTTAATTCATACTCAGAATTAAACAACTCACATAGATTGTCGATATACTGATCCACTTTAAATTCTCACACAATTTTCAATCTATTCAGGATACGAATTAGATGTTTTAGGAACTTAACTCATTCATGTGTCCCACCTCTTGCAGATACTCCCGTATCCAGAATCCCAAATATTCAGTCTTACAGGTGAGTATACCACAGATGATATCTGTAAGGGGTTAAATGCGAGGGCCGTGAGAGCTCAGGTCGATACTTCCGTATACGCAGAGAGATGACGGCTTCGACTTTTCGGTGTGTCCCTTTTAGAGGATCTTTTGTTTCAACAGCAATGATTATCAATTTTATTGTTTAATCAAGTTGCTGAGGGCGATTCTATGTTTCAAGCATTTTGCAGAAAGTATTATTCGGGGACTAGGCCAGAACTTCCATTCAGCAGAACTCCTGGAATAATACCCCAGATATCACTGAGTATAAAGACCTAGTATCTCAGAATAAGGGACCTTTCAAACGAGATCTCAGGGGTTACCTATATATCCAAGTAGTGTTCCACACGAATTAAGTTTCGTTTTGAAATTTTAGGTTTATTTCCCAAATAAATCTACTAAATGTGCGAAAACCTATCGACACATCATCAGTGAGACTGTTTAACGCATTTAATTCTTTACAAATCTTTAGCGTACAATAATTGTCAAACTGATGTACTATCATTTTCCCTTTTTACACAAGCTCTTTTTCAATTTTATATTGTTTTTGGATTTTGAAAATTTTATCATGTTTTTGTATATTTCTGAAAATATATTTACTCCCCCTAAATACCAAAACAAATAAAAAATCGACAAACTATTGCAGATTGTTTCTCATCTTCATCTACAACAGTACCTTCATCAGCGCCAATAATGCCATCCGACACCGAAAGAAGCTTCATACCGTTCAGTTTTAAAAGATATTTAAAACGTGTTTTGTCAAAAGCTTTGGTATGTAAATCAGCTTTCTGTTCGTCAGTGTGGATTTTTTCAATTCGTATCAACTTTTTCTCGAAACAATCGCGAATAAAGTGATGACGAATTTCTATATGTTTAGTTTTAGCGTGATGTACTGGATTCTTTGTTATATTTATTGCAGCCTCATTATCAACAAAAAGAGGTGTGTTAAGAAACTGCACACCGTAGTCACGCATCTGTTGCTGTATCCACAGGATCTGAGAGCAGCAACTGCTAGCAGACACGTACTCCGCTTCACATGTAGATAGCGCCACAGACGTTTGTTTCTTACACTACCAGGTAACTAAGCGAGGTCCAAAGAACTGGCATCCTGCAGTTGTAGGATACCACAACCCCAACGTAGGAGTTCCTTTCAGGTAGCGTAATATCCTCTTCACAATAATCATGTGCGAAGCTCTCGGGTTAGATTGATATCTTGCTGCGAGGCACGTTGGGTACATGATATCAGGACGTGAAGCAGTTAAGTACATCAATGAACCTATCATGGAACGATAGAATGTCTCATCAGCCCTGTCTCCGGTGAGATCTGGGTGAATCCCATGATTTGTTGCATGTGGGGTAGCAGCTGAAGTAGAACTTGACATCCCAAATTTCTCTAGAATATCACGAACGTACTTTGTCTGGGGAATGAAGATTCCCTCAGGTAGTTGTTCAACTTGTAGACCCAAAAAGAATTTCATTTCCCCCATTGATGACATTTTGAATTTTTTGCTTCATCACTGATTCAAAATCTTTGCATAGATTCTCATTTGTTGACCTAATAATTATATCATCCACATAAATCTGTACTATCAGAAGATGTCCGTCGACCTCTTTAGTGAAGAGAGTGGCATCCACTTTTCCATGAATGAAGCTGTTGGCTAGTAGGTGTTGAGACAAAGTCTCGTACCAAGCTCTCGGGGCCTGGTGTAAACCATATAGCGCTTTGTCCAATAGGTAGACCTTGTTTTTGTGGATTGAATCGGTGAAACCTGGCGGTTTACCGACATAAACCTCCTCTTTAACCTTCCCATAAAGAAACACCGATTTTACATCTAGCTGATATACTTTGAAGTTCTTCCAAGATGCAAATGCTAGGAAAATTCTGATTGCTTCTAGTCGTGCCACAGGAGCATAGACTTCAGTAAAATCAATCCCCTCCTGTTGACTAAAGCCCTGGGCAACGAGTCGAGCCTTGTTTCGTACAACAACTCCTCGATCATCTCTCTTATACTTAAATACCCATTTTGTATTGATTTTCCTGTGACCATCCGGCAAATCGACTAGCTTCCACACTCCTAACTTTTCAAACTGACTCAACTCTTCTTGCATCGCATTGACCCAAGAGTCTTAAGTAAGCGCCTCTTTGTTAGTTCTTGGTTCGATCTGCGAAATAAAACAACTCAATGAAAAATCAGTTTGTAGAGGTGCTACTGTAGAGTAAAAACATGTAAGCCCTTTGTCAATTTGACGTCTCGTGCGAACGCCCAATTGCAACTCTCCATTGATCAACTCCTCTGGATGGTAAGAAAGAGTTCATGGCATTACTTCGCTTGGAACATCCACATCGCCTTCTAGATTAGTAACATTTTGATCTGCACCTTGTTCACTAATTTGGTTTATTTGACTTGAATCCTGAATTTGCTCCCCTTCAGAATCTGTATCACCATGATCAAATATCAGCATATTCTCAGATTCTTGATTATCATTCTGATCCGACTGATTATCTTGAGCAACTTCATTTTGTTGGACATCGTCGTGTTCACCAGCATTACTAGGACCTGCTTCATCGTCATTCGAAGTTTCCCGTGGTCTTCTAGAATACTCAGCTGGGAACATTTGCTGTGATTCGTACTCTCGCAAAATATCCAACTCGTCAAAGAAATCTTCTTCTATTTCTTCTTGTTCTTCCATCATGTCAAACGAATCCCACAATTTGTCATAATGATAACGCCATGAATCTCTAGGATTCTGCGGTTGCATTGTATAACCTTGACATTCAACATTTGCAGCTTCAATAATCCGCTTCTCACTTGGAACGAAGACACGTCGCATAGGGCTTGCATAACCAACAAATACTCCCTCAATGCACTTCGGACCAAACTTTCCATGAGGCTCTATAACAGTACAGGGTGACCCGAACGGTTCCAGATACTTCAAATTCGGTTTGCGGTTATTAATCAGCTTAAAGCATGTTTTGTTGAACTTCTTGACAGTGAGAACTCTGTTGAGCGTATAGCATGTGGCGGAAACAGCTTCAACCCAAAAATTTATCGGTAACTTTGAATCTGCGAGCATTGTTCTAGCCGTCTCGATTAGCGCCCGGTTTTTGCGTTCTGCAACTCCATTCTGCTGCGGAGTGTACAGAGCACTAAACTCATGCAATATACCTCTTTCATCACAAAATTCTTCCATCTTGTTGTTCTTGAATTCAATACCATTATCACTTCGAATTCTTCTGATACGCCTTTGGTACAGATTTTCAATCTTCTTGAACAATACCATCAAACTATCATATGTTTCATCTTTGGTCTTCAAGAAAGAAACCCACGAAAATCTGGAATAATCATCAGTAAGGACCAAACAGTAATAGTCTCCTGTAATACTTTTGACATTCACAGGACCGAACAAATTCATGTGAAGCCTTTCCAGAGGTCTTGAAACTGAATTGACTTGCTTTGAAGGGTGTGACTTTTTCTTCTGCTTGCCTTCAACACAACTAATGCACTCCCCTTCCAGATGAAAACCTTTGACATGAACACCAAACCCTAAATCGTTATGCACCAAGTGATTCATCTTCCGTTGGTGAATGTGACCCATTTTCCGGTGCCACAATCTCAATTCTTTCTCAGTTGCTCTGGACACAAAACAATGAGCCTGACCTGTGGTTGTAGTAGCGACGCCCATTTCTAACACGTACAGATCATTAACTCTTGGTGCCCTCATGATAATCCATTCATCAGGGATAACAAATCCTGGCTTCAAGATCAAACATTCTTTGTTAGTGAAGTGAGTGGTATACATCCTGTCACAGATCTGGGAGATACTCAGCAGATTATTCTCCACCTCAGCAATGTAGTTCACTCTTTCAAACGTCACAATCCCATTGGATAACGTTCCTTCACCAATAATCCTACCACCTTGATTACCCGCAAATCCTACATACCCTCCATTGATATTCCTCACATCATACAACAATGCAGTTTTCCCTGTCATATGTCTGGAAGCTCCACTATCCATGATCCATCTCGATACAAGTTTTGGTAGATCCTGCACATAACACAAATTGACTTCAAAACTTCAATAAAGATGCCGATACATGCTTCGCGATCCCGGAAGCTCCGGCATAAACCACACACACTTAGTTAGACTTGGAAGCTACACAGGCATGTTTTGACTCAGGTAACTCAATTGGAATGTGAGATTTTGTGGTGTAAAGTGGCGGAAAATTTTTATCATTCATTTTCAAACTTTCTTCAGAGCCAACCTCAACCTTCTGATATAAGAAAATTTCATCTTTTGTGGTTGACTAGATGGTTGGTCTTTCTTTTGAACATTTTTCTTTTCAGAAACCATGGATTTTTCAAGTTTTTCATAATAATCCAAAGGTACATCCATCTTCACCGATGTGATAGAAGATGATTGTTTTTCAGTCTCAAAAACCTTTGGTTTCGGAACACTCGTTTTCTTTTCCACAACTTCTGGCTTCCATGTTTGTTGAGTCGACGCGACCCGTTTGTAAAACTTGTCGTTTTTACTTACCACTTTTGTTACGGGTTCAGTTTTGACTTTGGTGTTGTCATTTTTCAAACTCTTTTTCTCAACAACCAATGGAGCTTTACCCTTTACATCTATTTTCTTCTTTTGAATTTTCACAACTTCAGTCTTAGGCTTCACGTTGGTACACTTTCGTGCAATATGCCCAACTTGATTGCATCTGAAGCATGTTCGGGTGTCAGCTACCCGACTTGTGCCTTCAGACTGAGGTTGTGAAGCTTTCTTCTCAAAGAATTCTTCATTTAATTTCAAAAAAATCTTTTTCTCTTTATCAGAAAGTGAACTCGAACTGTTCACAAATACTTTCTTTTTGACAAACTTTTTGTTTTGACCATTTCTTTTCTGATAAGACTTACCACCCTGATAACCACCCGACCAATTGTTTCAGTTGTTGTTATGAAAACGTGATGGAACAACAGGTTTCTTATAGTAAGCTTTATCTTTCTCAAAATTCATTTTTCTCTTTGTTTGACTCAAATTGTTCACTTCTGACAACTCAACTTCCACCAATTTGAAAACATTTGTTAACTTGGAAACATTAACATTCTCAATGGGAAACTCAGAATCCGAAAACAACTTATCAGATCCCGACATCTTGTACATGACAAGAGTAGTTTCGTCATTTAAGTTGCTTTTGGACTTTTTTTTCGGAATGTATTTGTCCAAGAGACATCCATCATCTTCAGCTGAATCAGACATCAAAACACTTTCTGCTGTGCTTTTAACAATCTTTGTCTGAACACTATCATCAGATGATGAAGAAGAAAATGTAACATCAATTGAATCAGGAAGTTTCACTTCATTCTCTTCTTCAATTTCAACCAACCTAGATTGTTTTTTCGAATAATTGTCAAGAACCGGTGGTGGAATTTGATGAAAACCCACCCCGGTTCCATCAGAGTAAACATCTTCACCGGCTTTGTTTTTTCCGATGGGTTTAGGAACAATGTGTTGCAAAACAAAGCTTGCGGAGTTGTAACTCTTAAGCTTCAACTGGATTCGCTCATTTTCAATTTCAGCTTCTTGAACTTTAAGTTTCAATTTAGCGATTTCATCTAGTTGTTGGTTGATTGATTCCTCTTTTAACCGAAGCATTGTTTTTAGTTGAACATTTTCTTTATAAGTTTTACCGTTTCGGTCATCATTATCTTTCATTGTGCTTTTAAGTTTCTCAAACTTTTCAGTGATCTGACGGTTTTCATGAACTAACCTTTCATTTTCATTTCTAACCTTTTCATGGTCAATTTTATCATTTTCAATTTTGTTAGTTAATTATTTTAACCGTTCAGTTGAAGCTTTTACTCTTTTATCACGATCAAGAATTTGATCCTCAACGCTTCTGACTTTAGCAGGCAGATCCTCAATTTTCTTACTATTGAGATAAGTGACTGTACTACAAAATTTGCAATCCTTGATGCAATTTTTGCAGTCAACATCACCATTGACTTTCTTACCTGACTCAGTCGTTAACGTGTTTGAACTGACCTGGCTTTTAGACTCAGAGACGGATTTAGAATCTACCTCAAGCGCCTTAGCTGCCAGCACCTTGTCAGCCATTTTTCCAAGATTTTCAGCATTTAACTCCTGCGTCGTGTCAATGATCCCGGTATCAACCTTCTTCGACTCTTTCTCTTCTTTCTCTTTCTCGTCTTCGTTTCCCCACCATTTCTTCTACCAATAATCATCATCATCTTTAAACTCTTTGATTATGACTTCTATATCAAGAGTGTTATGATCAACAACAATGTTTCCATCTGGGTCAAGATAACATTCCCTGTCTGGATCCCATCTTCTTGCTCTTTTTGCTTCCAAATAGATACAAGATATTCTGATCAATCTATTCGTGGACAACATCCTTCTGTAATTATACTTCTGTTCTTCAGTTCTGTTATCTTTCCAAGGAATAGGTTCTGTTTTAGCCATGAAAGCATATCCAACCGTGTCCTCCTCAGGTAACAGCTCACTCCAGTCGTAACCTTCATCGTCGTGAATTACAGCAAGAGCTCTAGACCTCTCTTTGTTCTCCTCAACCTGCCTCAATCTTGGCGGCTCAGATTTATTCTGATGATAAATCGCCTTCTTGTAGTAATCTTCTCTGTTTGGATTCTCAGACTAATCGGCATACGCATTCCGACATTCACGTTTGAAGTGACCTTTCAGCTTACATTTGAAGCACGTCACCTTGGACTTGTCAAATCCCAACATGGTAGATGGTCCACCAATTGACTTCCTCCCCGTGATCTCCATAAAACGTTGTGCACGACAAACTGCACTGGCCATACACCACTGTATATCGATCAGTTCCATCTCTTCAGGATCAATCTGATCATAATCTTCTTTCGTCAGGTTGGTGTTGCCTATCTTCCCAGCTACAAGACTTTCATAAGATTCTAACACAGATGCTAGGAATACCATCTGTTGTTTAGCAGACTCCTCGCTAAAATTCTAAGCGTTCTTTAAGTCTACAGCGATGTTGCATTGAATTAAATTCTTTGCATCAGACTGGTTTGAATTTGATGAAGATCCACTATGATATCCATTGCTTTGACTGCTTTGACTCTCTTTGCTTGTTGTGGAAACATTCTCAGCAGAAAAAGCTGTTTTGGGAGATGTACTCTTTGGCATCATGCTCTTTGGATAATACAAATCCAAGTTCTGTTGTTACGATGAGTGATTGACTTTGTGTGTCTTCTTTAGCTCCAGCTCGTGACTTTCAAGTCTCTCAATCAATAGATCCATTGTAAGCTCTGCAGGCTTGATCGTATTCTTCAGCATCAACGCATAGTACTGCCAATCCATTTCATCCGGTAGCGAATCAAACAACTTGTCGACTAGCTCTTCTTGAGAATAAGAAATTCCTTTTCTCGCCAGTTCCAGTTTCAGATGCCTAAACCTCTCAATCATTTTACAAACCGATTCATTCTTTAAACACCCAAACAAATCAAATTCTTTCCTAAGTAGTTTCTTTTTGTTTTTCAGAATTTCTGTACTTCCTAAACATTTGTTTTTCAACTTATCCCAGAGATCTTTAGCAGTAGAGTATTCTATCAAAGAAATTATATCTTCTCGAACTGATTGAAACAATAACGCAACACATTTCTGCTCCGCGACAAAAGCCTCTATTTCTTCGGATGATGATAAGGTTTCTCCCTTTTTGCCTCCATTATCGTATCCATTTTTGAGACTCTTCCAGCTAGGGAACGCAAAAGCCATCAACCAATCTTCAAACTTCTTTGCCTACCGATTGTATTCTTCGATAGCCATTAACTTCGGGGGTTTATTGTAGGTTCCAAACGCGCTTTCAACTTCCAAAGTGTCACACCCTGGCTTTGCGGAAGTGTGGGTTAATTTGGTGTGACTTCTTAATACCATAGCTTAATCACAACAAAGCTATATGAAAGTAAAACCATGCAGATCATCCATTGATTTAAGTTTTAAAATAAAAGTACCACAACATTGTTTTAAAGTGTTGACACATGCAACGGAAATTACAACCTAATAATATAAAAACATTGTTTAGAAATCATAACCACAAACATAAAACAGACGTAGTTTAAGAACTATGACTCGTCCAAGTAAAAGCCACAACCCCTAAACTTGGATGATCCCATAACTCTTAAGCAGCGTGAAAACGTAGCATACCGTGCCAGATCCTTTATTCCCTGAAATACATGTAAGTTGGAAAAATCAACAAAAATTGTTGAGCGAGTTCATGTAAAGTGAGAATGTAAAACTGTTGTAAGTATAAAAATCCTGGTATGTAGCAAATAAGGAAAAAGAGATCACCAATGGTTTGCAAGGCCATTGATATGTGTGATGTGTAGTAGGAAGACTCAAACCTAGCAGATTTTTGCGTTGGGTACAAAGTCACCCCGAGGTCCGTTCTGATGGGCCTGGGCTGGGCTCGCTACACCCAGATAGATCTACCGCTATTGTCCCTCGGTCCTAAAATGAGGACTAATGGCCTTCAGTTCCCGCCTACCCACTCACATGATCTAAGTAGTAACCCTCCTTACGCTAATCATACCATGTGTAAAAGTACTCATAATCATAGTAACATGTATTTCACCCCCGCAGTTTAAAAACTGAAAACAGTTAAGAGAAAAGGGGGACATGAACTCACTGAAGTGCGTCTCTAACAAGTAATCTCCCAGTCAACCTGCTGTGCGACGACCTACACGTACTAACTTCTATTAGATGGACGGCCGTGCCTTAGCTTAAGGTTTAATGTCTTTGGGAAATAGTTAGGCAACTAATTCGTAATTACACTTCGTAATTATTTGGTAAATGTATTCCTTCCCAAGGGTGGGGGCTTTAATACATGTGCGTTCGTATAACTTCGAGATATGTTATTAAGTCTCACTTAATAAAATATATTTTATTTCATTTGTCTAAAATACTCTTCTTCCAAAATATAAATATTTTTCCCAAAAATATTATATTTTATTACATACCATTTTCCAAAATAATATTTTTATCAAAATACGCATTTAAGAGTATTTTTCCAAAAAAAAAAAAAGAAACGTAAGTTACCTTTGAAGTTCGGGTGGTAATAATAATTACCGGTGTAACTTAAATATTTACTGTGAAGGCGTTGGTATTATTTTGGAGCCGTTAATATTCAGTATGTTCCAGTAATATTATTTTTACTCTAAAAATAATATTTGTATAGTTCACAAAATAATCATAGAAATTCACAAAAGCGCTATTATGAAAAATATATATTCTAAATATATATTTTAGCAAGTTTTATTTACGAAAACCCACCTCCGACACTTGGTAATCTTGTAATAAAATCATGGAGAAATTTATTTGGAAAAACAAGTTAAAAAGATATTTTAAACCATTTGTCATGAAAATAATTCTAAGTGTTATTTTCTGGAAAAATTTCGCCAAAGTTTCCTCTGTAACTGGAGGTGGCCACGCTTACAAGCGTATATTTTCTTTTCAAAATCCAATCAACAATTTTCTCAATATCAACAAACAATACTTCAACATCAAACTGGTTAAAAATATACGTAAATCGCAAACACATGAACTTGTGGGTTATGTAAAAGTGTCTAGTAACCTTCCAATATTTTTAGTGGATCTTTCTATCTTTGTAAATGAAATCGGTTTCTTGAGAATCTTATTCTTAAAGAAAATGCATTTATACAACTTTTAGTCAAAAATCTCAAAAACATTCCTTTGTTAAATCCTTTTGTTACACAAGTGTCACTAGTTTGTTCACAAAAACACCTTTGTTTCAAGAAAGATCCGGCTTCTAAACGTGATTTCATTTGACACTTGGTTCTTCGAAAATACCACTTGTAGATCTTTAGATCTACTAGTTTAGAACTTCATTTTATAAGAAAAATCACTTTTACACAAGTTCATGTTCATAAGTAGTAGTGTTCATCATCTAATCACTTTCACACTTTAACATACACTAGTTCATGTTCCATGAACATGACTTAGCCGGGTTAGATGACGATCCGAACTACTACTACCATCAAACAACATAAAAGAATCATAACAAAACAAGATCCAAGAGTTTTACACTAATATTTACTCATTAACCACCATGTTCATCATTTTTAGTAGACTTTAAACTTTGATCTTATATGTTCATGATTTTTATCCAACAAAACTCTTATTAACCACTTTAGACAAGATCAAGAAGGTGTTTAGAAGCACTTACTACTAGCTCGAGGCTAGGGAAGAAACTAGACGAAAAATGGATGGTTAATAGCGTTGTGGTGAGGTCCTTGGCAAACCGTAAGCACCGAGACTCCTTATGCGTGATCCTTCACCTTTGAGTGTGCTTGGAATTGCAAGATCAAAGTCGGAAAATGGTGAGGTGGTGCTAGGTGGTTTCGGCCGAACTCAATGAGAAGGAGAGGAAGAGATGAATTTTTGAAGTGTTGTTGTTTAAGTGAATGAAGTGATCTTATGGACACATTTATAATCCATCCATTCTAATTACTCAATGTATATTGTGTAGTCAAGATATCAAGCATTGAGATTATTATAATCAAAAGTTGGTAAGAGGTTGTCCCCTCATGGGACGAAATTGGTTACAGGGGGGGGGGGGTAATCGGTTCGATTTCTACTAGTTAGTTAGTAGCTAGTTAAGATTAATTAGAAGGTTAAACCATTTACTAGTGTGTAGTGTTTTGTAATGGGTGTTAAGGTATTCGGGGACCATATCTGGCTCAGAAAAAGGAAAACAGTGTCAATGACAATATTTTTATGTTCCGGGTAAAGTCCGGTTGTTCGGTTGGATACTGATCCGTTAACGTGCTTAATAAGCATTTAAAGTGTCCTTAATGTTATTTTTAGTGACACAAAGGATTCCCGACACTTTGGAAAGTGTCTAGTATTATTTTCCCATGTTTTTGCACTTTACTAGTTATATTAAATGCTGAATTTTATATTAAAGTGCAGAATTTTGTGTTTAAAACTTATTTTAGGCACATCCGGTCACTATAACTTATACCTAGTAATGCAGTTCTACAATCCTCACTTCCCTACACTCTCTACAAGTGTAGTAGACTATTTCTGGCTCATACTGGCCTTAGAGGAAGTGTCTGCTTGGTGCTGGCTATGTCAGCATGTTTACTGGGTTATCCGTTCATTGTGCTACTGTGCTATTGTGCATCAAGTTTGTCACTAAAGTTCTGTATGTAAATAATGGAGTGACAGTTAGTAAAGTATGTTGCAAGTATGTGTATGTATATTTCAGAAATCATATAGCAGTTTATTCACAACTGTAAGCAAGCACAGTAATTAAGCATTAATTAAATAATAACTAAGTCGTACGGATACCTGATTTGGTGAGGGTTGTCACATTCTCCCCCCGTTAAGAAAATTTCGTCCTCGAAATTTGTAATACCTTAACTCCTTATGGTTACATCACACATGTATATATATAAATAACATCGAGGTAGATAATCATCAAACCGAATCAAACCTTACTCACATTTGGTGAGTCCAAGAATATATAACAACCCGTACCCTAGGGTTAAAAAAAGTGGGTGCTCATAGCAGTTGATGTCAGAAGTACAAGAAGTACTTGACGTATAGCCTACTGTATTCCAGCTAGCAGGGGGTCCACAAGAGAGGGGTTTCGACTAATAAGATCCTCAAACGATCGATCGCAGTATCCAAGCGAGTTTTCACGAAACATGGCACCTGATATATGAATTCAAAAATTATCAACTCAAATGAAATAGTAAAATGATCTGTCAACTCCCGAGTAGACGAGTGGTGAGCTTCAGTGTGCTGAACATTTTAAATTGCGAAAATACGCCAAGAGAATCTGGTGTATTCTTGCCTTGATTTGTAGTTACATCCGGAATGATGAAACGGCAGGTCAAACAAAAGGATATGCAGTTTTGTGTGAAACACTTGACCATGATTAGCACAAGCTACAAGTTTGTAATGACACCACAGGGTATCGCAACGACTTGATTCCGTAATAGCGGTGACAGAACATTTTCACCGAGTTTGAGACCAGATGAAAGTGTACCGAAACAAGCCGAAAGATTTGATTTACACAAGGTCATAAAGTTTTTAGTTGAACACGGAATCATCAAAGAGCCGCTATTTTGATCGAAGATGAAAAAAGTATTAAGTACTGCAAGCCATTTGATTGACAACGAAATGATCGTTAGGAGGTACTTTGTGCTTAGGAAATGAATATATGTACCATCGCCTCAACACACAATTGCGTTAAGACTGCTTCGATCGGGGATATCAAAATGGATTGTTAGCAAATAAATAGGCAATTTAAATCCGTATATGAAATGAGTAACCCAAATAGCGCAAGCTTCAATTTTGTGAAAGTATCACTGCAAGGTATCGAAATCAATCAACGATTTAGTGGAGTCATAGACCAAACAAGTCTACTACGACTCGAACAAACGAATTTGTGCCAAAGTATTAGAATATGATGCTCTCAATACATCATATGGCGTCTCAAATCAAACATGTAAACTGGATAAGTTCAAGCAGTTGAACTTAGTTTCAACGTAACCAAACAGTAAACGTACATATCAACAAAGGGAATCTTGGCATGATAGCGAGCATGTAACTTGAAAGAAAATGGTTTCAAGAAAGTGTGTTGACTTGATAACAAGAGAGTCAACAATGACAAGAATGTATGTCATTCGAATCACAAACCAGTATTTAGATTTAGCAACGTAATTTCTGAACTTTAATAAAGCGTTTATTCGAACTGAAACCGCATGCGTAGCTACCGGTGCATGGGTTATATATAAGTTTGCAAGTGATGAAGCGGTGCATTCTTACCAAAAGGGAGAAGTGACCAAGTATACGAAGCAAACGTGCGTTCGCTCTCAGCGAATGAAATCAATGTGATGCAACTACTTGAGGGGAGTAGAAATGCAAATATCTATTCGTTAGAAGTGAAAGTGAAGACTTCAACGGAAGAAAATTTAAGTACTTTCGGTTTCGTTAACTATAATGACAAGTTGGTCAAGTTAATGATGTTTGATTGAGTAGACAGATATGGTTCCTAAGTAAAATCCGTACGGGTTTGGTCCTAAGTTCCCATAGGTCCTAGATATAAGTCTTCTAGTTTCTCCGGATTCCGTATCCCGTGTGGATCTGGTTTGTACATTGTGTAGGAAGCACCATTTTGTTTATGTCTAAGCACAAGTCATTGTCCCACAATTTCATCCTGGTATACTTTCTTCCTGCTTTCACTGCTAATGACGCTTGATCGTTGACCAATCAGGTAATAGTGGTTGTGTCCTCACAGTCAGTTATGTAAGAGGTTCGTTAATCCTTAGCAAGAGTCACTGACTCTGGTGGGTTAGCGCGTTCGGCTGCTGGTAGTTGATGTTTACTTGAAAATCATCATCCTTCTCTTTTGACGAGCAGAAATGGGGTTACCCAACAGGGAATTTTAGTCTATTATCTTCCTTCTCTATCAACTTCTGAAACTACACTGTCAATCCTTGCATCCACGAAGATGTAAGTTGTTGAGAGGTATTGACTGCAGGAGTGACGCCGGGAATTATTCTGATGCGAACCTGGATTAGCCGTGGAGGAGAAAATTCTGGCAATCCTCGGGGAAGACCTTAGGACATTTCCTTGTCATAAGAATATCTTCGTGCTTTAGTTCTTCGGATCCTCCTGTCCCCGACATGGGCCAAGAAACAACATATTCTTTACGCAACATCCTTCGTGCCTTCAAGCAATTTGCAGTTTGTAGAGGCGTATCTTGCCTCATGAGTCACGATTGCTTCGTTGTTCGACTTCGGGATGCGGATAACGATTTCCGCTTGGTTGCTCGACCGCGGGTTCATCCTAGTTACTATGTCGAGGCCGTTTATTAACCAGTCTCATTAAGAGTGGGTCATCTAACTTACTTTCTACTATACTAAGTATATTCCTAAATTCATGGGATGCGAAGCTATGGTCGACACTGGTACCAAATAACCTGGATGCAAAAATTTTGGGTTGATAAAGAAGATACCAGTAACCATATCTGGATCTTGGCATGCTTCACGGGCTCCGATGTTGGATGCTCCTTCATGGTCTTGGTTAATCTCCCTTGGGCAATCTTTCCCAAGTTGCCCCATACCACCGTGGTTATAACCTCCCTTTCCTTCCTTTCCACTTTTTGCCTCCTGCCAACACGTTTCCCTGTTGTGTCCTACTTTGCCACAGTTGTCACATTTCCTATTACTGCATTGCCTGGTATGATGGCGCTGGCACTCTTCGCACTTAGGTAGTTTACCCATGTACTTCTTTTCCCTTTTGGCCTTGTTCTTGTTATTTGCCTGACCACCTCCTTGAAATTCACTGAGCTTTCTTTTGTTCTTCTCAGATGTCTCCACTGGAGTTTCCTCCTTTTTGTCCGGAATTGAAAGTTTTACCAATCTAAGTGCTTCCTTAGTGAGTTCCAGGCTTATCATATGAGCAATCATAGGTGTTGGTGGCGTTGATACCATCATCAGGCTCAAGGCTTGGGGTGTCAGTTCCCAAATGGATTGCTCCATTCTCTTCAACTCGGGTTCCACCAGGTATGGAACAACTCGCGACAAATCGTAAAGCCTTCGCACGTGCTCCACCACATCTGGACCTTCCTTCTGTAGTTTCCTGGATTCTAATTCCAGCCTTTGGATATCTATCTGAGAACAATACTCCTTATGCATTATTTCCTTCAGCTCACTCCATGACATCGCATATGCTACAGCCTCGCCCAATTCTCGAACCTTAAGGTCCCACCATAACAGAGCCCCATCTTGTAGCAATCCGGAAACGTATGGGACTTGTTGCTCTGGCGTACAGCCACTCATTCGCACAACGGCGTCCACATTCTCAGCCCATTTTACAAAAGCTATGGCACCTCCTATGCCACCAAAGTTCGGGGGTTTTGCATTCTAGAAAATGCTGGTAGGTACAACCTGTATTCAAGAATTCATCATCACAATAGGTATTAGCAAGGCACTTTGGAATTTTTGAAACGTGTCGTAATGTGTCTTGGATGACTTAAACATTACCGTCAGGTAGGTTTCTCCTTGAGGTACCTTCGCTATGTTTGTAGCGATGAACCTCGTGCCGAGCTCTGACTCGTGAGGTGTGCGCTAACCATTCTGCCTCGGTCAGTCGCGTGATCTCTTGATGCGACATCCTCTAAGAAGAAGCTCAGGTTAGTTAGGTCTCTTCTACTTAGGGAATGTAAATAGTCGTTTGGATTCACATGCATTCGCACGTATTTATATCATCATATTACACATCACGCAATTTTACAAGCAAGTAACTGGAATCATGTTTACTGAAAGTATAACAAGCAAACACGTGTATCTCAGTCATAGCACATTCCTGTTACATTGGTAGCACGTTTTATGATTAGGTTTTCATTAAACAGGTAAGCACATTGCATCATAATCATGGCCTCAACACGTAATTTGGGGATTATGTTTATCGAGGGTATAGCAAGTAAGCACGTAGTATTAAAAATTTTAGCACACGCATAAGCATCACTGATCGTATTCATCAAGGACATGGCGACTGAGCTTTCAAAGTATTGTCGCATGTTTAATGATAATTGGCTTCCATCGTTTTCCGGCCACAATTTCATTGTCTCACAAAATGTATCACATTATCAGGGTTACCGGGTCACCCTACCCATGCCCAACAAGTATATCAGCATATCTACATTACGTAGTCAGACGTGGTCCTCAAGAGTCTTCACAATCTCGGCTCCTCATTAGTGTCTTTACCCAAATGTAATCCGCATAGTCCAGAAATCAACCATACTGGTGACTGAGATGGAGGAGGAAAGAAAAGTAAATTGTTACCCTGAGTGGAAATCTCCTCGAGCTTGTGTATGCGTCGAAACGATTGGCTGATCTGTTGCTTGGTAGTAAAGGAATGAGCATCAAAATCCCGTGTATGGTGTAATGGCAACGGTCGGTAGCACAAACAGAAACTTGATGTATGTGGCGGATCGAAGTTTGCTGGCAATTGACAGGGTGGAGGACGGGGTGTCTTGCATAGACTTTTCAGACAGTATGCTGTCTTGTGATGTAGGCACCTAAATCACGTTTTTGGTTATGTAATGTTTTGCATTTGAAGTTGCCCATTGTGGTGTCAGCTCAAGCTTCAACATTCCGCGACTCCTATCCTCAACTGCAGTTGATGTTACAGGAGCAACTCATTTCGTGTGTGGCCTTCATAATGTGAGGGATGATAAGGGTCTAAAGTTAGCATAGTGTGTTTATAGGAACCATCAAATCGGCTTATCGAGTGTTGTAGAGGTGAATGTAGCAAGCGGTGCGGCCCGTAGAAAATGCTACTATTTGAAAAGGATCGTTATGCTGGTGTCGTCCTGGAGCATCTATCCGGGGTGCGGGCATGTCCTGAAAGAAAGTGATAGGCATGATGGCGCAATGAGCGTCGGTCTTCACAAGGGAAAGGAGCGATGTCAGCGGTTGCGGGTGTAAAAACAAACATCTCAACAAATGAGGAGATTGCCCGATGCAAGTAAATATAAGGGGGGGGGGCAATGTCTGGCACACCAAAGAGAAACAGGATCGTGACCACGTAAAGGTGTAGGTTCAGTAGGCGCAACATCAAACTAACCCAAATGGTGTAGAAGCTGGCTCGAGTGCAGGCTCTGGGTCGTGTAACGGTGTGGTGAGCATCAGCGGTGAGTGTGGGAACAAAGGTGCATCCATAGGAACTGAAACAGGAGCCACAGGGGGTGTCACAGGAAACTCGAAAGGTGGGTGACCATCGTCATCGTCTATCCACCCATTTCAGGTGTGCGCGTATCGAGGATCATCATGGGTCGCAAAAGGTGCATGATCGAACTGCATAGGCACAGGGTCAGGAAGAGGGGCAACAACAGGATCAACAGGAATGTCAGCAATGTGAGGGGCATCAATATGAGCATCAACAGCATGATCATCCTCCAACAGTGGAGCACAATAGGATGATCATCGACAGGTACGTCATCAACCAAGGGGGCAACAGCTGGTGCATCGGTATGATCAAGGCCATCCTCTAATGCGAGGACAGGAGCATCAACTGGCTCAGGGGGCCACAACAGGCTTCAGATCATCAAACTCCATCTTGAAAGCAGCGGGATCAGCAACATAGGGTCAACAGGGGCTACGAGATCATCCATGGGCTGATCTAAATGAATAAACTCAATGTCATGATCGGGATGAAAGCCCGGTGGGAAAACAAGATCCGAATCGTCATCAACGTCATGACCAAACTCAAAGCTAGGGGCAGGGGCAAGTGCAGCGGGTGATGCCATATCAGGGTCCGTGTCGTGCGAATGATGCTGCACTCCCTGCGCATGTGAAGGTGCAGATGCCACTGACTCAAAGGAGTCTGGGACAGGTGAATGGATGGGTGCCTCCTCCGCAAGAGCATCAGTGAGAAGTAGGAGATCACCAGCAGCAATAAGGGCCTCGCCCTCCAAGTCATCCTCGAGTGGGTCCTCATCAAACAACTCGACGTCGTCGTCAGCGATTACGTCTAGGGGCATATCAACAATAGGGTAAGCGGCAAGGGGTACAGGGGCAGGGATCACCGCGAGCGGCAAATCCCTAGCGATAGGGCCATCAGCGGGCTCAGCCATGACATCGGGCAGCGCAAATGGCTGGAAATCATCATCGTCCGTGCTGGTAGTATCTGAGGTATACACCTCGTGCTCTGATGAGACTATGTCCTCTGGTACTATGGGCATGGGGTCTGTGGTGTCCGACTCTCTAGTGTCGGATGAAGGCATGTCGTCTGTAATATGAACATGCATATGCACAAATAATCGATCATATAAGCACGTTAATCAACAATAAGCAATCAAATAGTCCTCCTAGTCCCACTAGCCTCCCAGCCTCCCAGACTGACTCCCTAGTCCCACTAGACAATTCTCCCAGCCTCCCAGACTGACTCCCTAGTCCCACTAGACAACTCCCTCAGCCTCCCAGACTAAGCCTCCTAGTCCCACTAGACAAATCCCTCAGCCTCCCAGACTAAGCCTCCTAGTCCCACTAGACCACTACCTCAGCCTCCCAGACTGACCATAACTAACAACTAAAATGTGCTCAACTTTTGTTTGTAAAAATATTTTGTACTTAGGATCTGGACTTAGTGGATGCAATGTAAAAATGTTTTCGTGAGAGCCCTAGTGATCATAGTCTAGACTCGAGAAGGAATCCTAGTTCGCTATGATCAGATCTCTGATACCAAGCTGTCACACCCTGGCTTTGCGGAAGCGTGGGTTAATTTGGTGTGACTTCTTAATACCATAGCTTAATCAAAACAAAGCTATATGAAAGTAAAACCATGCAGATCATCCATTGATTTAAGTTTTAAAATAAAAGTACCACAACATTGTTTTAAAGTGTTGACACATGCAACGGAAATTACAACCTAATAATATAAAAACATTGTTCAGAAATCATAACCACAAACATAAAACAGACGTAGTTTAAGAACTGTGACTCGTCCAGGTAAAAGCCACAACCCCTAAACTTGGATGATCCCATAACTCTTAAGCAGCGTGAAAACGTAGCATACCGTGCCAGATCCTTAATTCCCTGAAATACATGTAAGTTGGAAAAATCAACAAAAATTGTTGAGCGAGTTCATGTAAAGTGAGAATGTAAAACCGTTGTAAGTATAAAAATCCTGGTATGTAGCAAATAAGGAAAAAGAGATCACCAATGGTTTGCAAGGCCATTGATATGTGTGATGTGCAGTAGGAAGACTCAAACCTAGCAGATTTTTGCATTGGGTACAAGTACTCATAATCATAGTAACATGTATTTCACCCCCGCAGTTTAAAAACTGAAAACAGTTAAGAGAAAAGGGGGACATGAACTCACTGAAGTGCGTCTCTAACAAGTAATCTCTCAGTCAACCTGCGGTGCGACGACCTACACGTACTAACTTCTATTAGATGGACGGCCGTGCCTTAGCTTAAGGTTTAATGTCTTTGGGAAATAGTTAGGCAACTACTTCGTAATTACACTTCGTAATTATTTGGTAAATGTATTCCTTCCCAAGGGTGGGGGCTTTAATACATGTGCGTTCGTATAACTTCGAGATATGTTATTAACTCTCACTTAATAAAATATATTTTATTTCATTTGTCTAAAATACACTACTTCCAAAATATAAATATTTTTCCCAAAAATATTATATTTTATTACATACCATTTTCCAAAATAATATTTTTATCAAAATACGCATTTAAGAGTATTTTTCAAAAAAAAATACGTAAGTCACGTTTGAAGTTCGGGTGGTAATAATAATTACGGGTGTAACTTAAGTATTTACTGTGAAGGCGTTCGTATTATTTTGGAGCCGCTAATATTCAGTATGTTCCAGAAATATTATTTTTACTCTAAAAATAATATTTGTATAGTTCACAAAATAATCATAAAAATTCACACAAGCGCTATTATGAAAAATATATATTCTAAATATATATTTTAGCAAGTTTTATTTAGGAAAACCCACCTCCGACACTTGGTAATCTTGTAATAAAATCATGGCGAAATTTATTTGGAAAAACAAGTTAAAAAGATATTTTTAAGCATTTGTCATGAAAATAATTCTAAGTGTTATTTTCTGGAAAAATTTCGCCAGAGTTTCCTCTGTAACTGGAGGTGGCCACGCTTACAAGCGTATCATTTTCTTTTCAAAATCCAATCAACAATTTTCTCAATATCAACAAACAATACTTCAACATCAAACTAGTTAAAAATATACATAAATCGCAAACACATGAACTTGTGGGTTATGTAAAAGTGTGTAGTAACCTTCCAATATTTTTAGTGGATCTTTCTATCTTTGTAAATGAAATCGGTTTCTTGAGAATCTTATTCTTAAAGAAAATGCATTTATACAACTTTTAGTCAAAAATCTCAAAAACATTCCTTTGTTAAATCCTTTTCTTACACAAGTGTCTACGCACTAGTTTGTTCAAAAACACCTTTGTTTCAAGAAAGATCCGGCTTCTAAACATGATTTCATTTGACACTTGGTTCTTCGAAAATACCACTTGTAGATCTTTAGATCTACTAGTTTAGAACTTCATTTTATAAGAAAAACCACTTTTACACAAGTTCATGTTCATAAGTAGTAGTGTTCATCATCTAATCACTTTCACACTTTAACATACACTAGTTCATGTTCCATGAACATGACATAGCCGGGATAGATGACGATCCGAACTACTACTAGCATCAAACAACATAAAAGAATCATAACAAAACAAGATCCAAGAGTTTTACACTAATATTTACTCATTAACCACCATGTTCATCATTTTTAGTAGACTTTAAACTTTGATCTTATATGTTCATGATTTTTATCTGACAAATGTCTTATTAACCACTTTAGACAAGATCAAGAAGGTGTTTAGAAGCACTTACTACTAGCTCGAGGCTAGGGAAGAAACTAGACGAAAAATGGATGGTTAATAACGTTGTGGTGAGGTCCTTGGCAAACCGTAAGCACCGAGACTCCTTATGCGTGATCCTTCACCTTTGAGTGTGCTTGGAATTGCAAGATCAAAGTCGGAAAATGGTGAGGTGGTGCTAGGTGGTTTCGGCCGAACTCAATGAGAGGGAGAGGAAGAGATGAATTTTTGAAGTGTTGTTGTTTAAGTGAATGAAGTGATCTTATGGACACATTTATAATCCATCCATTCTAATTACCCAATATATATTGTGTAGTCAAGATATCAAGCATTGAGATTATTATAATCAAAAGTTGGTAAGAGGTTGTCCCCTCATGGGACCGAATTGGTTACAAGGGGGAGGGGGGGTATAATCGGTTCGATTTCTACTAGTTAGTTAGTAGCTAGTTAAGATTAATTAGAAGGTTAAACCATTTACTAGTGTGTAGTGTTTTGTAATGGGTGTTAGGGTATTTGGGGACCCTAACTGGCTCAGAAAAAGGAAAACAGTGTCAATGACAATATTTTTATGTTCCGGGTAAAGTCCAGTTGTTCGGTTGGATACTGATCCGTTAACGTGCTTAATAAGCATTTAAAGTGTCCTTAGTGTTATTTTTAGTGACACAAAGGATTCCCGACACTTTGGAAAGTGTCTAGTATTATTTTCCCATGTTTTTGCACTTTACTAGTTATATCAAATGCTGAATGTTAGATTAAAGTGCAGAATTTTGTGTTTAAAACTTATTTTAGGCACACCTGGTCACTATAACTTATACCTAGTGATGCAGTTCTACAATCCTCACTTCCCTCCACTCTCTACAGGTGTAGTAGACTATTTTTGGCTCATACTGGCCTTAGATGCAGTGTCTGCTTGGTGCTGGCTATGTCAGCACGTTTACTGGGTTATCCGTTCATTGTGCTACTGTGCTATTGTGCATCAAGTTTGTCACTAAAGTTCTGTATGTAAATAATGGAGTGACAGTTAATAAAGTATGTTGCAAGTATGTGTATGTATATTTTAGAAATCATATAGCAGTTTATTCACAACTGTAAGCAAACACAGTAATTAAGCATTAATTAAATAATAATTAAATCGTACGGATACCTGATTTGGTGAGGGTTGTCACACAAAGCATCCGATGACTTTTTCTTTCCATTTGGAGGATCCTTATTCGTGTTACTTGAAGAAGTATCATCAGTTCCAGAATTTCCAGCAAACGCATACATGTCGCTAAACGGGTTCATGAAAATATCATCCATCTTGAACGTACCTTAAAAATCAGCAAACACTTAGAAAATTTTCAAAATTTTGAAAAACAGTAATTTCGAGCGAAATCAGCTTTCGAGCGAAATCAACTCTTGAGCGGAATTAACAGATAAGTTCGAGCGAAATTAGAGATAATCTGATTTCGAGCGAAATCAGAAGATGTCTCAGAAGCGAAATCAGACCTTAATGTCTTTTCGAGCAAAATCAGAGGTTTCGCTCCAAATGACCAGTGATATTTCGAGCGAAATTAACATTTATCGACGAACCTTTCTGAGCGAAATCAGGTTTTTAGGTTGTTTTTACCATTTTTATCCGATTTTTAACCTGAATCTTTCCAGGATTTGTTAATTCTATGTTTTACACAATATACTCGAAATTCAGGCCATTTCAACCGTTGGAACTAGTTCAAATCAGAACAGTATAACAAGAAGAGGGTAGAAATGAGAAAATCTGGTAGAATCAAGCTGCTATGGTATGAACTCCTCGTCCTGAGCTCTGATACCACTTGTTGGACCGTGTGCGACCCTAAAAAGTCAGTTAAGGCAGTTCATCTTCGTATACAAAGGCGGAAACAATGTAAACAAAGTCACAACAGCTTTTCCTTTCAATTTCCTTCTCTATTAATGCTTTCTGAGTAAATTTTGACAGCAGTTCGACACCTAGCACATGACTTGATTTCGCTCCAAACGTTACAAATGAGATCACACATAGGGTTTATATACTGATGCTGATTTCGCTCCAAATGACACGAGCGAAACCCCATGTGACCTATTTCGGGCGAAATCACCAGGCAAGCTTGGAGCGAAATCTCCTAGAAACCCTAGGAGCGAAATCACCTAAAACAATTATGAGCGAAATTACATGAAAGACCTGATTTCGCTTCAAATGACACAAGTGTCATTTGGAGCGAAATTACATACTAAAAACCATTTCTTGATTTCTGTGCTCCAATCTAACCTATCTAGACGTATGACTCGATATAGACGCAGTAAACAGACATTCAGTGCACTAACAAGATCGAAGCACGAAATGCGAGAAACGATCCTAACAGTTTACCGAAATCTATATAAACCCAAGCCCCATTCCATTTTCTACACACTTTGATCTGAATTCACTCTAAGTTGGGGTTTAAAACCTTATGCCTGAGTATTTTTAGATCAAAACTTCCTAGCTTAGACCCTTTGTAAGTATTCTTTCGTGCTTTTATGTGTTTTTAAGCACGAAAGTCAAAATGCGTTTGACTTTCTGCTTTGACCAGGTTATAGTCAACATGAAGTTCGTTGAACTTCGCAACGTGAGTGTAATCACGATGGTTATAGTCCCTTGTGACTATACCTACTGATTACCACGTTGATTAGGCGTAGTGTCGAGTCGTAGTTTCGGCCAAAATGCGTATTTATGCGTATTTTTCAACCAAACTACTATTGGGTATCAAAACCCTTTGTTTTGATATCAAAACCTGTTTTCTAACTTCGTTAAGCATGTTTTAACATGTTTAGCTTGACACTTTTAGTTTAGTGCTTGTAAAGAGTCGTAAGAAAAGCGGTCTAAACAACCGCTTAGACTTTCGAACCCGACCGGTTTGGTCAATCATTAGGATTCAACCAAACACGTTTTGTGACCATAGTTGTATAGGGAATAACCTTCCGAGGTTATACCTTATGGTCACTTCGTTTAAGTAGTTATATGATAGGTAGTTTATACGCCTTAGGTAAATGGCCAAAATGCCCTTTCACGCATAAATTCATTATAAGCATATGTAACGTAAATTTTTACATCTAAACTGATTAGGCAACATCATTAGATAGGTAGTTTATACGCCTTAGGTAAATGACCAAAATGCCCTTTTTACGTAGTTATATGATAGGTAGTTTATACGCCCTAGGTAAATGACCAAAATGACCAAAATGCCCTTTTTACGTAAATTTTTACATCTAAACTGATTAGGCAACATTATTAGACTTGTTAAGGCATATAATACTTGTCATAGGACTAGTTAGGCGGTCCGAACGCGTTTTACGCGAACGACGCGTTAAAGTAGCGTAAGCTACCTAAACGGGTCGTAAGCACTTAGGTTAGGTTTCGATTTAGTATGTAGGCTTTGTTAAACCATATTACATGAGTTCCTATACTCATTTGGTTTACGAAACCTCGTTCTATCCGATCTTCCGATTTAGGTCCGATTTATTTACATAGTTACCTATATTTGGTGTCGTTTGATTCCGTGATCCCTCTAGCTTTGCTTGGTTGTTATTCAAGACTTCTAAGCATCCTCAAGTGAGTACATAGTCCCCTCTTTTACTGTTTTCAAATGTTTTGGGGTGAAACATGTGTACCTAATTGTTATTTTCATGATTTCAAAGTATAATTGATTATACATGTTAGTACTTATCTTTTGACAAACTGAATGATTATTTATGGTTTAAAGACTGATTTTTCAAAGATTATAAAATTAATTGTTGGATTGTACTTATTTTATATGTTCACCAGACCGATTGGTAGTATGATATAGCGCTATAGGATTTGACACCCCATTCCTGTTGTATGGAATGTCAGAAACCGATATTTTATCCAAATAGGGATTGCCTTTGTGGTATTTCTATAGTCTCAAAGGTGTATTTTGATACACTAAGGTTTGATTGAATTCTAAAATCACATTTTTATTGTATATTTTGTTGTACTCCCAAAAGTATAGTTTGATATGCTCTCATGTGTGATATTGTACAAAACAACATATATTTTGTTAATTACTAAAAACATAGTTTGATATGTTATTTACAAAACCAAAGCATAGTTTAATATGTTATTTATAAAACCAAAAGTATACTTTTGATATACTACTGAAAACTATTATTTTGACTACAAAAATATATTTAATATACTATCTGTTTAACTATTTTGGAACTAGAATATATTTTAATATATTACTTATTTGACTTTCTTAAAACCAAAGTATATTTTTATGTATACTACAAACCTTTTTATCAAAACATATTTTATACAAACTCATTTTACTTAATTATTTATTTATGCATCTTTCTTTTATATCACCTGATTTCTTATCACTTGTTATATGATTTATAAAGAAAACATTTTTAAGTTCATGACTACATTTTGTTAAACATTCTTTTTAAACTTACAAGTTATGAATCCTGCATTAATAAAACCTATGTATCTCACAGGCATTTTTATGCTGACGTACCTATTTTTACACATGTTTCCGGTACTGCTATGTGATGATTATTGATACATGCTATACATAGGATGGACTCGTGCCTTAGCGACTTTAAAACTTGCAAGACAATATTTATATTTATTTGATTTGTAATAAAACAATGTGTTCAATAATTCAACAAAACAAAATTATTTAATCCATGGTTGTGAAACAATGATTCTGTTACAACACTCCCCGACATTTCCGCCACGTTTTATTGTTTTACGTGGTCGGGGTGTGACAGAAAAGTTTGTATCAGAGCCAATGGTTTTAGGGAATTAGGTTATTAGTAATGCTTTGACCTAGACTATAACCTTCCTAGGACCCTAACACAAGTTATCTTGTGTTTAGTCTTAAAACAATACCGTCGCCTATCTTTAGGTGACAACCACAATAAGAACACAAATTTCGAATCCGCTTTGAAAACCAATCATCTGTTCTAGGATGATTGATTACTACGTTTTGAACCTTCAATGTTTTTAAAATCCCGTCAAAGTTGTTCTAAATAATGTGAACATGTGCAAACTGGAAGGGTGGGTGCCTGTACCCCGAGTCTTCTGTCTAAGGCTAGAGCGTTTGTATAAATCCGCGGTATCGGACCAGTCACTCTTACCTGGGAACTCTTGGGGTGAGTGTCCACTTATAGGAGAGCATGTCTTTGCAATACATTATGAGGACCTATTTACTTTGATTCAGCTTTTGTGTGTCGTTTGTTTGCTTCATAGTTCGAACAAATGACCATCACCCATGCTTTTTGGTCGGTAATTGCAACATTCCATTACTACCCAATGCCATTTCACTTGTTTTCTCTCTTGTTTCCCCTTTTAGAATGCCTCCACGACGCGACAATCAGGTACCTAATGAATAACTGGCAGCTATCATTACGCAACAAATGGCTGCTGCAATCCCAAACATAATTGTTCAATGTAACCAAGCCCTCAACAACAATAATGCCCTATGCAACTTCAAGACATTCAACTCTGCCAAGCCATCAAAGTTTTCTAGGTCTCAAGGAGCAACTGCACTTCTACAATGGTTTGAGAGTCTAGAAAGCACCTTAAGACATGTTCAGTGTTTGAACGAGCGAAAGGTAGAGTTCGCATCTAGTGTTTTTGAGAAACGAGCTTTAACGTGGTGGAATGGTGTGATGAGGGACAGGGGTGCTGATGTGGCACTAGCTCAAACTTGGGAAGAGCTCCGCGCTCTAATGATTAAGGAGTTCTGTCCTCGTCACTAGCTTAGAGCATTGGAAAGGGAATTTGATTACCTAAAGCAAGAGAGTGGTGAACATCGAGCCTATACTGACCGTTATGAGGAACTGAGCCTGTTGTGTCCTGCCATGGTTACGCCTGTGGAGAAAGCGATTGAAAAGTACATTGATGGTCTTCCTGACTTAGTTCAGGATATATCGTTACTGGCAGCAACCCTACTAACGTTAGAAAGGCCATTGAATTGTCTGCTACCCTGACTGAATCCCAGATCAGGAAGGGTAAGCTTTTTCGAAAGGGCAACCCAAGACCATCTGACAAGACTGCACAAGATAAACCAAAGGAAAATAAGGCCGAGACACCCAAGAAGAAGAAGCGCAAGGCTTCTCAAAACTGCGCCATAACTGCTCAGAACAATCAGGTTGCACCAAACCAGCCAGCACAACGTCGTAAAAGGAAAAAATATGTTGGTACCGCACCCTTGTACAACAAATGCAACCGTCATCATCTGGAGCAAGTGCAGTGTCACAAATGTACCCACTGTGGGCGATTGGGACATTTGGTCGACACTTGCCGTTATGCAAACTAAGCCGCTGCAAATCCTGCTGCTGTTCAAGCACGGTTCCTACCTGGGTCATGTTATAACTGTGGTGACCTTACTCACTACAGAAACAATTGCCCAAGACTTGTTAACACAAATCCAGCGCGTGGACGAGTGTTTAACATAAATAAGGCGAACGCGAACGACAATGCAGCAGTGAACAGTTAGTCTTTTGTTTTTCCTTGTATGTTATCTTTTGGATGTTTGAATCGACTCAGTTGTTATATAAATAAAATTTGTCGTTTCAATTTTATTTTACGAAACTGATACGATTACGTGTATGTTTAATTACAACTTGTTGGTGCATACGTCTGTCGACTTCGTCTTGTATCGAGTCTTGTACTAGAGTGTATAGATCAGGGCACGATATTCGAGAAATTATGATTTAGGGGTATTTCGCATGAAATAGGAAACAACTATTTCGTACGAAATCAGTTAGGTATTTGCACGAAATCACTATTTCGTGTGAAATTGTTTTCGCACCAATTGTTTCGTGCGAAATAGACCTCCCTATAAATACCCATGTTGCCTTGTCATTTGTAACTTTCCGTTACAGTACCGAACTGCTGCCGAAGTGTCAACTCGCTATAAAACTTTGTCAAATCAATAAACAAGACATTTAAAGTGAATCTCAAGCTGAATCAACTTGATACGTTTGTTTCCGCCTCTCGTATTGAGCAAAAACTCTTCTAAACGACTCGTTCGGGTCTGAAAACGATCCTACAAGTGGTATCAGAGCTCAAGAGGAGGAGTTCTTACTGAATTCAGCTTGATTTCATCTTTTTTCTGACTTCTACACTTTCTTTTCAAAATTTAACATGTTTTAACGGTGAAAATGGATTGAATTTCTCACATTATAAGCAAATTACTGTTTTAACAAAGCCTTGAGAAAATTAGACCTAAATTCGAACTAAAACCTGATCAATTTGACAAAAATATGGCCGACATGATGATATCAGCAGCATTTCGCACGGAATAGAGCTTTTATTTCCCACGAAATCACATTTGTGATTGATTTCGCTTGAAATTGCAGCTCATTTCGCACGAAATCAGTATTTCGTTTGAAATTTGGTTGATTTCGCACGAAATCAGCATTTCGTGTGAACTATTTCGTACGAAATCACTATTTCGTACCAAGTTGTTGTCATTTCGTGTGAAACTTGATTTCATTTCGCACGAAATCAAGTATTTTTATCAAGGGAGTATTTCGTGTGAAATTTCATATCGTTTGAACTCATCATTTCGTTTGAGTGTTTGTTTACAGGTTGATTTCGCTTGAAAGTGTCTGATTTGGAAAAACTTGTTATCGAATCATGGAAAAGGAATTCTATAACGCATCTCCTACTGCCCCGACTACTCCGGCCGCCATTGCTCAGAGCATGAACATGGAAAATGAAACAGGAACATTGCAAAAACCCCCGAAACTTATGGGAATTGAATAATATTATGGTTGGAAAGACTGGTTTGAAAATTGGATCCAAGCTAATCATTTGAGGTCTTGGGAGTGTGTTGAGAAAAAGTATGTACTACCACGTACAGATTTGGGAGTTGAAAAAAAGATTTTTGAATTTACGGATAAAGAACGAGACATGTACAAAACAGAGAAGATGATGATTTGTTTACTCCAACAAGCTATTAAAGAAGACATCTTCATATTGCTTCAACATGATAAGACTTCACGTTCAATTTGGGAAGCACTTCGAATGAAGTTTGAGGGAAGTGAGAAGATGATCAAGAGTAAAAAATCATTGTTAAAGAAAGAATTTGATCTATTTACAAGCCTGCCGGGAGAAGATACAAAGAAATTGATTGAAAGATATTGTCACTTAGTACGGTCAATGTCATTGTTAGATATCAACAAAGATCGTGAGGAATGGGTTGACAAATTAGCTGATGCTTTACCTCAGAAAGAATGGGGTACATTTTTGATGATATTAAAGAATACTGGAGAATATGATGGCTTGACAATTTCTCAGTTCATCGAAAAGATTGAAGGACAAGATCTTCAGCAACAAAAGATTGCTAGAATGAGTAATCCAAGTGCACAACAAGATGTTAAGATGTACTTCAAAGGGAGTGTTCAGGATGTTGAAGCAAGTTCGAAAATTCAAACTGCTTTCAGTGCAGAAAACTCATCTGGATCAATCAATCAAAGTCTAAACAGCAGTAGTGGATTTTCCTCATACCCAAGTGTTAATCCGAAGGGATCAACCTCAAGTCATCAGTTTCAAAGTTCAAACAACAGTAATGGTCATGTTTTACATTGCAACATCGCGTTGCCCCTTCAGAATGGTCAAAATTTATCTGAAGAGGTCGCCAAAAGTCACATGTTATTGCTTGCTACAGTGTTAGAATCTTATGAGGAATTGGTTGCTGGAAGGATCGGAAATCCTATGTTGACTAAAGAGGATTACGATCAGATCGATGCAGAAGAAATGGAGCTCATGGATATTAAATGGTGTTTAGCTAGTGTTTTGAGGAGAGCTGAAAAATTCAAAATGATTACAGGAAGAGATGATTTTCTGGATGCCAATGTTTCTACTTTGGGTTTTGATAAATCTAAAGTTACTTGTTTTCGATGCAGGGAGAAAGGACAATTCAAGAGGGAGTGTACCAATCGAGAAGCAAGTGGAGCAAAGAATCCGTTTGGAAATAATGATTATTATCGGAAAGCCATATATCAACAAGTTGCTCATCAACCATATCAACAAAAGGAACCACAAACTGCACATGCTAAAATGATTGAAGAAGCAAACAAGAAAGCTTATTTTGGTATCATTGATCAAGATGATGAAAAAGTGGCAGAAGGTTTTATTTGGGACAAATATATTCCACCTGATTCAAAAACTGTTGCATTAATTGCACAGATAGTTCAAGAACCATATTTGATGAAAGAATGGATGAAAGTGTTTGCTGATGATGAGAAGAATCAAGATGATGAATCTAGTTCTTCAGATGATAGTTCAAAACAGACACAAGTGTTTGATCAATCACTAACTGATGACAGTGATGATGAGGAAGAAATGCATATTAATATTGCAAAAACTCATTTATCTCCTGAAAGTTTTCAATTTTATTTTGCAGATCGTTTGGAAAAGCTAAAGGAGAAACGAGCAGCAAAGGAACAGAAAAATATAAAATGTAAGAGTGTTGATCAAAAAGAGAAAACTGAACAAAGTGAAGGAGTTAAAGCTGATCAGAAAGTGATTGAAGTTGAGAAAGTTGTTGAAGTGGAGAAGATAATTGAAGTAGAAAAGATTGTTGAAGTCACCAAACCATGTCTAAAATGCTTGGAATCTTGCAAGCAGTGTGAAGAGAAAGATGAGAAATTGAATGAGATTGAAAAGATGAAAGAAAAATTATTGTTCGATGTCAATTACGTGAAAGAATCATATGATATCTTGAATAGAACAGTGACTGGTCTACAAAAGACAATTCTGAAAGAGAAGATGCATTGACAATGATGAATGCTGTGATGATGACAAAGCAGAAAGCTATCAATTATTACATTGAGGAGTGTGCTAAGCTGAAACAAGAGTTGGAGACAGAAAAGATAGAAAATGAAAGAATCAGACGGTTGTTACAAAGTTATTCTAGTTCTGATTATTTTATTGACAGAATTTATCCAACTGTTGCAGGTCTTGAAGCATTTCAAGATGAGAAGACGAAAGAGAAGGATACTGGTAAGAAACAAAGTGTCAGTTATAACAAGTGTCCGCCTCCGATCTGGGAAGGTTATTCTCCCAGAAAGCCGAATGAGGAGCAAGTCAAAAAGGCTGTCAATATAAAGTTAAAATCCGGAACAACTGATGAATTACCAGAAAACATTGACGTCACATTCACATCGTCTGACACTGATCATGAGTCTAAGTTAATAAAGAAAGTGGTCGATCAGGTGTTGGATAAAGATGAGGAGTCGGAGTCAAAGTCTGAATTTGAAAGTTCGGGATCATCATCAGTTAAAAGTCCAAAGTCGTCGGTCAAACGGTTTTACAATAAAGAATTTTTGTTATCAAAATCTAATTTGAATGACGAACCAATCAAAGTGGCATATACTTTGAATGATTCAGACAAATTATATTCCGATGAGGAATTTCCAAAAAGAAGTGTTCAAATTGAAAAGATCAAAAAGGTTTTCAAACTAACAGAAATTAATATTTCTGAAATAAAAGATGTAAATCTTAATGAAAAACCTAATAAATACACTTCAAGAGTTCAACAAAAACAAGAAAAAAGGTTACAGTTCTGGTTCTGGTTTTCAAAAGAAACCAAACCATAACGGTAATTTCAAAAAGAAAGGTCTAAGTTTTATTCCACCCGAAATTATAAAAATGAGAAAAATTATAAACCAAAAACTAAATTTGTTTCAGGGACAAATTCAGAAGAAGAAGCAAAGAGCTCATTCTGGAAGAAATCAAACAAAGAGTTTCTTGCTAATAAACAAAAGTTTGAGAAGAATGGGGTTTATAAAACAATGGAGAGAAGAACCTGTTACAGATGTCATGAAGTTGGTCACATCGCCTGGAACTGTCCAAAAGCGACCAAAACAAAACAGGAAGTCTCTTCTAAACTGAAAGAAAAGATTGTTGATAAAACTGAACCACCAACTGAAAAATTTAAAGATTTCAAAAACTCAACATATGAAGTTGGTGAATGTTCGAAAAGGTTTTACAAAAGAAGAGTGAATCTTGACAACCAAAAGTGGGTTGTTAAGAAATCTGATGTGAAATCTGGCGATGAATCTGATTCCACAAAGTCAGAGGAGCCACAAGTCGATTTGAAAGATGAAAAATCAGTTCCGCCAATGGAAGATGAGAACTTCCACCATTGCGGGATGAAAATTTTAAACAAAAAGTTGGTAAAGTGGAGATCTCGAATCAATTCTATTCTGAAAAGAAAGAATTTGATGTCGAGAAAGCATTTAATGGTAATGTGAAAAAGATTTTTGGTAAAATGATCGATGGAAAGGTAAAAGGGGTAAAAGATTTTTATGAAACAAAGAAGGCAACTTACACCCCAAGTGAATCTGAAGAGGTCACATCCAAGTTTGGTCAGACTTGGATGTCTGTTTTTCATATGTAAAATCCTGACTTGCCGGAGCTCCCAAGTTGGTAATCGTGGAGCAGGAATCGGCCTCTTTCTTGAATATGTTTGTTTGAGTTAACCTACAAGTGGTAGAAAAGTGGGTTGTCATCTACAAGTGGTTAATCAAAGTCATTAAATTGAACTTGATTTATCTTTCATAAAAAGTGTTTGAAAAACAAAGTGATGAAGTAATCCCCAACCTACAAGTGGTAAAATCAACAAAACTAATTTTCCGAAAAAACCATTTTGATTAAAATAAACTTAAGTGTTTTGAAATCATAATGGGAAAATAGTTTGTTGTAAGGGGGAGTTCTGATTGTTTATGCCAAGTGGATGGCAAATTGAAGCAATTCTCAACAGTTGTCATTTTATTTGTATTATTTGTTTTCAAAAATTTCTTTAAAGTTTTTGAATTTTAGGGGGAGTAAGAAATTTCAGAAAATCCGAAAACATTGATAAAATTAAAAATGAGTTTTGTTGTGAAAAAGAGGAAATGATAGTACATCAGTGGACTATCACAACACGCTAAAGAATTGGAAAGTCAAATTAGATAAACGATCTCACTGCGGATATGCCAGTAGGTTTTTATACATTCAGTAGATTGTTTTCGAGATATAAACATAAATATCAAATACTTACTTATTTCGTGGGGAACATCTCTCGGATATATAGGTAACCCCTGAAATCTTGTTTGAAGGGCTTTCTATTTCTGACATACTAGGTCTTTGTGCGTGATGATATCTGGGGTATTATACCTGGACTTCTGATTTTGCGGGAGCAATAGCCTAGTCCTCGTATAATACTTTGCATAAGCTTTAATCTTAAAGCTCACCCTCAGTACAAAAAATGATGAAACATTGAAAAATGCTAATCATGTGATGTTGAAGAAAAGATCCCCAAACGGGACACACCTAAAGTCGAGCCATCATCTCTTTGTACGAACGGAAGTTCTAACCTGAGCTCTCATGGTCTCGCATTACCCATCTACAGATATCATTAGTGTACATTCACCTTTTAGATTGAATATAGAAGTCTGGATACGGGAGTATATTCTGAGGTGGGACATGCGAATATGTTTAAGTCATCAAAACACTAATCTCGTATCTCAAAACAGTTGAACTTTGTGTGAAAATTTAAGTGGATCAGTATACTGACAATCTAGGTGAATTGTTTAGAACATAAAATGTTTAAAGCTTAATGGTGTTAGTGATTTGTCTCAAAAACTGATATGATCCTCTTACACAAACTCACAAAAATATTGTCTGTAAATATTTCTTTACTGTTTTTCATTTTAAATTCATAAATCCAATAAGATTTTCAGTGTGTTTTAGCATAAAATTTTGAAAATCCAAAAAGATTTTATTTCATCTTATTTTCGACAACTGATGTTGGAGAGCTGATTTTCAAAATTCCGAGTTCTAAACATGATGAACATTTTCGTAAGGGGGAGTTTGTGTATAATGAAAAATTTTGAATGTTTTGCCTACAAGTGGTCATCAGAAGTTTTTAAATGTTAAATCACTCTATTTCTACAAGTGGTTCATCAGAGATTAGAATTGTAAAATCATTTCGTGATTGATTTTTGCAAGTGGTATATAAATTTATCAAATTTTAAATTTGTAAAATTTATTGTGAGGTAGAGATGTGTGTAGGATAGCCAGGTTCCTGGCCCTAAGCAGAATGTGAGCCAGGTTTGAATCTTGTAAACAATTTAAGGGGGAGTCTGCTAGTTGATCATCATCTGAGGGAAGAATAGTTGATGATGCTAATGAACTTAAGAAATCAAGAGATCTGATCAAGAGAATTAGAGTGAGTAAAGAACCAGGTCGAGATTCTAGAGATGAAAAGAAAACTGATAAAGATTGAAGATTGAAGAGTCGACCCTGAAGACTTCGTCAACATCCGAGGGGGAGTCTGTTGGTGCATACGTCTGTCGACTTCGTCTTTTGTCGAGTCTTGTACTAGAGTGTATAGATCAGGGCACAATATTCGAGAAATTAGGATTTAGGGATATTTCGCACGAAATAGGAAACAACTATTTCGTGTGAAATTGTTTTCGCACTAACTGTTTCATGCGAAATCGACCTCCCTATAAATACCCATGTTGCCTTGTCATTTGTAACTTTCTGGTTTCAGTACCGAACTGCTGCCGAAGTGTCAATTCGCTGTAAAACTTTGTCAAATCAATAAACAAGACATTTAAAGTGAATCTCAAGCTGAATCAACTTGACACGTTTATTTCCGCCTCTCGTATTGAGCAAAAACTCTTCTGAACGACTCGTTCGGGTCTGAAAATGATCCTACACAACTCTATGATGTCGACACAAAGACAAACTACTCGTGTGGTTCTGTCATTTTTATGATCACTTGTGATCTCCCCAAAAATCCTAAATACTCGTTTCTTTTAAGAAACAAAGCCAAATTCCTATTAAGATCTTCCTATCTTCATAATTAGATTCTTGAAAATGTTTAAATTGCCAAACGGAATTCACGGATTGGATTCCTGGTGTGCTTTGAATACTCGTGTGCTCAATTAACAAGAAAATTAACAAAATGAAGATCAAGTTAAACAATGATGTGATTATATGCTTATGTGATTTCTTTTAAATTTCCTAAGCCTAGTTGAATTAAACAACTATGTTTCTCATTATGAGTTAGTTTTTGTGAATGCACAATGTCTATCACTTCCGTCAATCATGTGTTTTAGTGACAAACATATCAAGTCGTAGTTAATAGATAAGACAAGACTAGGTTTTGTAGCGTATGCGCGCATTCGCGCGGATGGAAGATCTGCAAGAATCAAGCAGATCCACAGCAGGCACATCCGCATTTACCTGTGCATTCATGATTACCTGTTAAATAAAGTTTTATTTTATTTATTAACAAAGCGGTTACATTGTCTTAAAACGAAAGAAACAAAGAATACATAACATAATTTAAACTAATCTTTCCTCTTTTATGTCACTAAGGCCCGAGTCCGCCCTAGTGTATCCTGATCAAACCTATGCATCACCACCTGAAAACACATGTGAAAATAGGTACGTCAGCAAAAAAATGCCTGTGAGATACATAGGTTTATTGATTAAGGATTCATGACTTGTAATTGAAAGAGTTGTTTTATAAAAGTTAGTCATGAATCTTAGGAAAATGTTTTCTTTTATAAACCATATAAAAAGTGATAAGAAAATCAGATGATATATAAAAAAGAAAGATGTATAGTTAAATAAGTAACCAAGTAAAAATGAGATTGTATAAAATAAGTTGTTTGTAAAACAATGTTTATGTGAAAATATGTTATCTGTGTAAAATGTAATATGTCAAAATTAAAATGGTTTAAATAACGCTATGATATGTAATATCATAAAAGCACTTATATATAGGAAGTACAAGCGGCTCATCCACCAGGCTTTTATCATATTACACATGCCTCGTTATTTAAATCACTTACCCAAACAACCACCAAAATGTAATGTTTAAATAAATGTTGAAATGTTTATGTGTAAACAAATGTAATGTATAGTGAATAAAAGCATTTATTCAACCCTATAAGAAGATGTACAAAACAATGTATTTGATATAAAACATAGTTCAAGTCAAAGATATGTTTTGCAAAATCCATGCTTTACCGATACAAACACTTATGTGGTAATATTAAACGTATACATTCAAGCCTTGAGACTGAAGGATAAACCCTAGAACAAATCAAAGGTTTATCAAAAATGTCTTCGGATTCAGTCATTCTTTACGTCCACACAAACCATGGATTTCAAGAATGGGAGTTGTCAAGTTCTATGGTACCACTACTTACTACCGAGCGGCGTGATCAATGTTAATGAACGTATTTCACTTTCGTTATACAAACCAAATGGCATACCAAATGTAATCATGTTATGTGAAAACAATGTACCAAGTATGCAAAAATGAACGTACATAGCAAGAATGTGATGTAAATCAATGTGTACATATGCTGAAATGAACATATGAAACAATGTGTTGATGAAATCAATGTGCTCGCATGTTAATTAAACATACATAGCATAAAACATGGATGAAATCATGTACTATACATGTACTACATGAACATAGCAAGTATATGTTATAAAAGCATGAAAAGCACGGAAGTAACAAGTAGGCACATGTGTTTCACCCCAAAATATTTGAAAACAATAAAAGAGGGACTATGTACTCACTTGACAATGTTCAATAGTCTTTGAATAACAACCAAGCAACGCTAGAGAGATCACGGAATCAATCGACACCTAATATAGGTAACTATGTTAATAAACTGGACCTAAATCGGAAGATTGGATTAAATGAGGTTTCATAAACCAAATGAGCATGGGAACTCATGTAATATGGTTTAACAAAGCCTACATTCTAAATCGGAACCTATCCTAAGTGCTTATGACCCGTTATGACTCGTTTAGGTAGCTTACGCTACTTTAACGCGTCATTTGCGCAAAGGCGCAAACGAGTAGCCTAACTAGTCCTATGACAAGTCTTATATGCCCTAACATGTTTCACAATCAGTTTATATGGCAAAGTTAAGTTACATATGCTTAAAATGAAGTTATGCGTAAAAAGGGCATTTTGGTCATTTTTCCTAAGGCATATATTTACCTATCATACAACTAACTAAACTAAGTGACCATAAGGTATAACCTCGGAAGGTTATTCCCTATACAACTATGGTCACGAAATGTGTTTGTTCGGATCCTAATGATCGACCAAATGGGTCGTGTTCGAAAGTCTAAGCGGTTGTTTAGACCGCTTATTTTACGACCCTATATAAGCACTAAACTAAAAGTGACGAGTTAAACATCTTAAAACATGTTTAACAAAGTTAGAAAACAAGTTTGATATCAAAACAAAGGGTTTTGATACCCAAGAATAGTTTGGTTGCAAAATACGCATGAATACGCATTTTGACCGAAACTATGACTCGTCACTACGCCTAATTAACGTGGTAATCAGTAGGTATAGTCACAAGGGACTATGACCATCGTGATTACGCTCACGTTGCGAAGTTCAAACGAACTTCACGTTGACCATTGTTTGGTCAAAGCAGAAAGTCAAACGCTATTTGACTTTCACGCTTAAAATGCATTAAAGCATGAAAGAAGCTTACAAGAGGTCCAAGCAATGAAGAACTTGATCCAAAATACTCAGGTATGAAGCAAAGGCTTCAACTTAGAGTATAATTCAGATCAATTGTGGGGAAGCAAGTGAATCAAGGTGGGTATTTATAGATTTCTCAAAACCGTTAGGATCGTTTCTTGGAATTCAAGCTTCAATCTTGGCCCTCCATGTGTACCCACTATTTTGCAATACTATGGGTGTCCAAAACTAGTCAATAGAATGAAGGAAACCATGTACAAAACAAAGGAACAACTGGGTTTTGTAGAAAATGGTTTCTGCTATTCTGGTGTGGGCTTACGGACCGTAAGCAGTCCCATACGGTCCATATGGGACCTGTAGACCAGCAAGATTTGAAAATTGTCAGTTTTGGTCCCTGTGTGCGTATTGTCGTGTTTTAGCACTTCTAACACCCGTCAAACCCATTTTCAAGCTCCATAAGGATGCTAAAACATAGGGAACTTGAAATATACTCAGAAATGTCTTGGATGTCAGTTCGTTTGGCTGTATGGTTACGTTGTTTGGTTAATTACGACGAAAATCACAACGAACGCGAAAACGATCCTAATTGCGAAACAAATGAAGTTTTAGCATTCCAATCACTAAAATATAATATTTTAATGATTACAAAAATTTTTGGATGTCCGGATATATTCAGAACGTAAGATATGCGCGAAAATGCAAACTTATGCACTTTTTGACGCTTTTAGTCCCTGATTGACCAAAAAGTTTATTTTTGCACACCGAACTCTTCAAAGCCTATTTCAAAGCTATGTAAAGGATATTTATGGTATGTTTAACTTATGGTCATGTTCCGGAATGTTCGTTATGGTACGAATCAACATACTTTCGTAATTTGTCGAAAATAGTCCCTGTAAGCGAATAAGCTTGATTTTGCCATACCAAACCCTTCAAAACTTATTTCTAAGTTATGTAAAGGTTATTTAAGGTATGTTAAGCATATGTTGATGTTCCGGAGTGTTTTTCGCATTAAACTGATTACGTTTACACATCGGTTTGCGTATAACTCTCTAGAAAGCGATATAGAGTTTGAAATTGAACAAAAATCAAAACGTGCAAGATGTCAAACATAAATAAACAAACATTGGGGTCAAATCACATTGTTTTATTGATAAAATAATTATTCAGGTATATATAATGATTACAAGCACAGATGTCACAGTCTCCCCAACTTTATGAAATTTCATCCCGAAATTTATTTAGAGGAAACTTGTGAGAATAGATGTGGATATTTTTCCTTCATTTGATCTTCACGTTCCCAAGTAAATTCTAGTCCACGTTTAGATTCCCAACAAACTTTGATGAGTGGAATGCGCTTGCGTTTGAGCCATTTGACTTCACGGTCCATGATTTCCACAGGCTCCTCAACGAAATGCATCGTGTCATCGATACGAATTTCATCAAGTGGTACGTGGAGGTTCTCATCAGGTAAACACTTCTTGAGATTGGACACGTGAATGGTTGGATGAACATTTCCATGTTCAGGAGGTAACTTAAGTCTGTAGGCTACCTTTTCGATTCTTTCGACTATCTTGAATGGTCCAACATATCTACGTGCAAGTTTTCCCGTCTTTCCAAATCTGATCACACCCTTCCAAGGTGAAACCTTGAGTAGAACACGATCACCGACTTGAAATTCCAGGGGCTTGCGTCTTCAATCCGCGTAACTCTTTTGACGGCTTCTAGTTGTCTGAAGATTATTGTGAATTTTCTTAACGTTATCTGTTGTCTCTAGAATGAGCTCAGGTCCAGTAAGCTGAGCCTCACCGATCTCATTCCAGCAGACTGGTGAACGACATTTTCGACCATATAAAGCTTCAAAAGGAGCCATGTTGATGCTGGAAAGATAACTATTGTCGTAGGAGAATTCAATCAACAGAAGATACGAATCCCAACTACCACCAAAATCGATCACACAAGCTCTTAGCATATCCTCCAAAGTCTAGATTGTTCTTTCAGATTGACCATCCGTTTGCGGATGATAAGCTTTGCTCAAATTAAGTTGGGTTCCCATAGCAGATTACATGGTTCTCCAAAAGCGAGATGAGAATCGAGCATCTCTGTCAGATATAATGTTCAAAGGAACACCATGTCGGGATACAATCTCATCCACATAGATTTTAGCCATCTTGTCGGTAGATAGATCCCCACGGATTGGCAAGAAATGTGCTGACTTGGTTATACGATCAACAACTACCCAAATAGCATCATGACCTTTCTTAGTGCGAGGAAGTTTGGTAATAAGATCTATAGCAATATTTTCCATTTCCAAACTGGAATCTGTGGTTGCTCTAATAATCCAGAGGGATGTTGATGTTTAGCCTTAACCTTAAGGCAAGTAAGGCATTTGGATACATATAAGGCAATGTCTTTCTTCATACCAGGCCACCAATACTGGGTTCAAAGATCCCTATACATTTTATCTGAGCCAGGATGAATAGAATAACGAGATTTATGAGCTTCATCCATAAGCAAGGTGCGGAGATTATCTTGGCTTGGGACCCACAAACGATCCATGAAATAATACAATCCATTGTCCTTCAGTTCGAGATCAGGCTTAATGTGATACGGTAATTCCTTACCCATCAAGTCTTGTGAAACACAAGTATGTTGAGCCTGAGAAATGCGGGTTTGAAAATCAGATCGAACTTTGACACAGTGAAGCTTGACACGTTCCTTACGACTCAATGCGTCAGCCACGACATTCGCCTTACCAGGATGGTAGCGAATTTCGCAATCGTAGTCGTTTAGAAGCAACCCAACGTCATTGCCTCATGTTGAGTTCTTTCTGATTGAAGATGTGCTGAAGACTTTTGTGGTCAGTGAAAACCACACATTTTGTACCGTACAAATAATGTCTCCAGATTTTGAGAGCGAATACAACTGCACCTAACTCAAGATCATGAGTTGTGTAGTTCTTCTCGTGTACCTTCAACTGCCTTGATGCATAGGCTATGACTTTGTTTCTTTGCATGAGAACACAGCCAAGACCCAAATTTGATGCATCGCAATACACGACAAAATCGTCATTGCCCTCAGGTAAAGATAGAATAGGTGCATCATAAAGTTTCTGTTTCAAGGTGTGAAATGCTTCTTCCTGTTTAGATCCCCATTCGAAGGGTATGTTCATCTGAGTTAGAGCAGTGAGAGGAACTACAATCTTGGAGAAGTTTTCAATGAAGCGGTGGTAGTAACCCGCAAGACTAAGAAATGAACGAACTTCAGTAGGAGAAGTAGGTGTATCCCAATCCTTAATCGCACTGATCTTGGAGGGATCTACATGAATACCTTGTTCGTTAACAATGTGTTCCAAAAATTGAACTTCCTTAAGCCAGAATTCACACTTGGAGAATTTGGCAAAAAGTTGCTCTTTCTTTAGGACTTCCATAGTAAGACGGAGATGTTGTTCATGATCAGCTCGTGTCTTAGAATAAATCAAGATGTCATCAATGAAAACGATGATGAACTTGTCCAAATAAGGCTTACAATCCCTGTTCATCAAGTCCATGAAAACAGTAGGAGCATTAGTTAAACCCAATGGCATAACAGTGAACTCATAATGCCCATATCTTGTTCAGAACGCAGTCTTGGGAATATCTTCTTCATGCACACGAAGTTGATGATACCCAGAACGTAGATCAATCTTTGAAAAACATGTAGCACCCTATAACTGATCAAAGAGATCATCAAAGCGAGGTTGGGGATATCGATTCTTGATGGTAAGCTTGTTGAGCTCACGATAATCGATACACATCCTGAAAGATCCATCTTTCTTCTTAACAAAAAGAATGGGAGCACCCCAAGGTGAAAAGCTAGGACGAATAAAACTTTGTCGGAAAGCTCCTGAAGCTGCTTAGATAATTCTTGCATCTCAGACGGTGCAAGATGATACGGAGATCTAGCGATGGGATTAGCACCAGGTACAAGATTGATACGGAACTCAACTTGACGTGCTGGGGGTAAACAAGGTAATTCTTCAGGAAACACTTCAGGATAATCCCAAACAACAGGGATATCTTGAATAGACTTACCTTTGCCTCTCTCCTCAACGACATGTGCCAAGAAGGCAACATAGTTCTTTCGCATATACTTCTGAGCTTGAGTACAAGACATGAGTTTGAGACTGCTAACAGGTTTCTCACCACGAACCTCAAAGATTTCACATGTCGAAAGCGGAACACGAATAATCTTCTCAAAGCAAACTACCTCTACGTGATACTTGGCTAACCAATCCATTCTCACTACAATGTCGAAGCTTCCATGTTGCATCGGTGTGAGGTCGATAGGAAAAAGATGGTCATTAAGGTTCAATTGGCAGTTTTGAAGAACAGAATCAAGAACAATGGGTTCACCATTAGCTACCTCTACTGTCAAGGGCTTTCCTAGTTTTGTTCTAGCCATGCAAAGCAAAGGCTCTAAAGATAAAGACACAAAACTCTTATCGGCACCTGAATAAAAAAGAACAGAAGCAGACTGATTGTTAACAAAGAACGTACCATTGACCACCTCGTTATCTGCGCGCGCCTCGTTAGCATTCATATTGAAGACTCGTCCACAAGCCTGAGCCTGATTCGCGTTTGCTAACCTTGGACACTGGTTTCTGTAGTGGGTTAGATCCCTACAATTGTAGCACGAACCAGGAAGATAGTGAGGTCGTGCAGCTTGAGCCTGTTGTTGAGCAGGCGGTTGAGCAGGTTGTTGTGCTGGGTTTTGAGCTGCTTGATTCTGATTAGCAGGAAGACGATATGTGGCGAAAAGATGACCAGATCTTCCACAATTAGTACAATAACGACACTGAATGTGTGGCTGATGATGACTGTTACACCTGTTGCACAGAGGTGCTTTGCCAATGTATGGTTTCTTGGCAGGTGGTTGCGCAGGCTGATTTGGAGCAGCTTGGATGGCCTCCGCAGAAACAGCGAAGTTTTGGGAAGCCTTGCGCTTCCTAGACCTCTTCGAAGACCCAGCTTTCTTACCCTTCTTGTTTTCACCGTTGTCAGACGATTGTTTCTTATCCTTGTCACCTTTCCTGTGTAGCTTACCTTTTTCTGATTTGCGACTCAGTCAACGTCGCAACTAACTCGATTGCCTGACGAACTGTGGTAGGGTTGCTACCAGTGAGGATATCTTGCACGGGGTCAGGTAAACCATCGACATACCTCTCGATAGCTTTCTCGAGTGGGGAAACTATTGTAGGACAAAGCAAACTCAACTCCTCATACTTGTCGGTATAAGCCCGGTGTTCACCACTATCCTGTTTCAAATCATCAAACTCCCTTTCTAGTGCCCTCTGTTCGTGACGAGGATGGAATTCCCTCATCATAAGAGCCCTAAGCTCTTCCCAAGTGTGACCCAAAGTGATATTAGCGCCACGATCTCTCATTAACCCATTCCACCAAGTAAGAGCCCTCTTTTTAAAAACACTAGAAGCGAACTCGACTTTGCGATTATCAGGACACAGAACATGACGAAAGGTACTCTCAATGCTGTTAAAACACTGTAGGAGCCCAGTTGCTCCTTCAGAACCACTAATATTGAGTGATTTAGCCGAATTGAAACTTTTAAAGTTGCATGGAGCATTATTGTTGTTATTGGCTTGGTTAACTTGAACAATAATGTTTGGGAGTGTAGCAGCCATTTGCTGCGCAATGATTGCTGCCAGTTCGGCATTAGGTAACTGTTTGTCGCGTCGAGGAGGCATTCTAAAAGAGGAAACATGAGAGAAAACGAGTGAGATGATTAGATGAAAATGAGATGATACAAATATCGACAAAAAGCATGGATGGTGGTCATTCGTTCTTTACCAGAAAGCAAACAAACGACACACAGTGACTAATCAAAGTAAATGGGTCATGATAATGTATCGCGAAGACATGCTTTAGCCTATAGGTGGACACTCACCCCAAGAGTTCCCAGGTAAGAGTGACTAGTCCGATTATGTGAATTTGTACGAACACTCTAGCCTAGACAGAAAACTCGAGGTATAGGCACCCACCCTTCCAGATTGCATGTGTTCACATTATTTAGATCCAAAACTTTGACAAGATTTTGAAAACTTAGAAGGCATTAATGTCACACCCCGACCACCATAAAACAACAAATCGTGGCGGAAACATCGGGGAGTGTTGTAACAGAATTATTGTTTCAAAACACACAGAAATTTGAAGTTTTGTTTTATTAAAACAGTAAATATTTACATCGTCTAGAAGTCTATGTAAACAATTTAAACATAGTCTATCATTGTTATTTAGTCACTAAGGCCTCGTCCAGTCCTATGTGTGCATACATCCTAGCAATCAACATCACCTGAAACATATGTGAAAACAAAGTCAGCAAAGAAATGCTGGTGAGTACATAGGTTTTTGAGAGTGACGGATTCATGGCTAGTTTACATGTTGCAATACATAATTAAAAACCTTGTTTTGAAAAGTATTGTATTGCGACATAATTAACCGACTCAAATCAAGTTGGTTATAATTTATAAAATCTCGTAGCCATGATTCTTAACCCAAAACATTTGTTCTAATAAACCAAATCGTATAACATCTCTTAAAAACTCGTTAATAATTCTCGTTAATAAAATTCGTATGGTTTATAGCATTTCGAAAACCTCGTTTGTGTGACATCGTCTCAAAATCGTTTACCCAAGTGAACTAAATAACGCCATGGTATGTAATACGATGAAAACACTTATATATAGGAAGTACCAGCGGTGTATCCACCATGCTTTCATCACATTACACCCGTCCCGTTATCTAAACACTAACCAAAAACCAATCGTTTATCCAGTTCGTTTAATTCGTCATAATCATTTCAGTCGTTTAAATCATTCTCGTTTTAATTCTGAAAACTACTTTTGGTTGTCTCGCTAATAACATCCAAACCTTCGTGACTCGCCTATCACCAATCTCGCATTAACTAACCACCAAAGGGTAAGTTAACAATCATCAGATTCGGTCGTTACCCACCTAACCCACACATAACCATGGGTGCAGTCTGATAACGGGATTTGTCAGATCCTATGGTACCATAACCTAATACTGGTCGGTTCGGCCAAAATTAATGGATATTATTCGTCATGTAAATACAACCAACAAGTTTGTTCACTTTATCAAATTGTTATAAATTTTTTATAAACCATATTATTTATTTTTGAAACCATCGTTAAAACCTCGAAAACATTTAGCACATATGAATCACCCCAAAACAATTGAAAACAGTAAAATAGGGGAACTATGTACTCACCTGAGAATGCTTAGTAGTCTTTGAACAACAACCAAGAAAAGCTAGAGGGAGCACGGAATCAATCGGCAACCTAACTATATAAATAAACTGGACCTAAGTCGGAAGATCGGATAGGATGAGGTCTTGTAAACCAAATGAGTTATTGGAACTCATATGACATGGTTTAACAAAGCCTACATTCTAAATTGAAACCTAACCTAAGTGCTTTCGACCCATTGCGACCCATTAAGGTAGCTTAAGCTATTTTACCGCGTCGTGCGTGCAAAATCGCGTTCGAGATGTCTAACTAGTCCTATGACAAGTATTATATGCCTAAACATGTTTAAATAGGTTGCATAATCAGTTTAGGTGACAAAAGTTAGGTTACATATGCTTAAAGTCCAATTATGCATGAAAAGGGCATTTTGGTAATTTACCTAAGGCATATAATCCACCTATCATACAACTACTTAAACTAGGTGACCATAAGGTATAACCTCGGAAGGTTATTCCCTATACAACTATGGTCACTAAACATGCTTGGTCGGATCCTAGTGATCGACCAAACGGGTCGTGTTCGAAAGTCTAAGCGGTGGTTTAGACCGCTTGACTTACGACTCAAAACAAGCACTAAACTAAAAGTGACGAGCTAAGCATGTTAAAACATGCTTAACTAAGTTAGAAAACAGGTTTTGTTATCAAAACAAAGTGTTTTGATACCAAGAGTAGTTTGGTTGCAAAATACGCTCAATGCGCATTTTGACCGAAACTACGACTCATCACTACGCCTAGTCAACGTGGTAATTAGTAGGTATAGTCACTAAGGACTATAACCATCGTGATTACGCTCATGTTGCGAAGTTCAAACGAACTTCTCGTTGACCATCTCGTGGTCAAAGCTGAAAGTCAAACAATGTTTGACTTTCAAGCTAGGAAAGCAATAAAAGAATGAAAGAGGACTTACAAAGGGTCCAAATAGATTTGGTTCCAAGTATTCTCAGGTAGGTAGTGAAATATCACAACCACTTAGAGAAATCTCAGACCAAATGCAAGGAAAATGGAATGAAAGCATGGCCTTTATATAGTTTTCGCAAAACCGTTAAGATCATTTCTTATAGAAGAGGGAATGATCTAGGCCATACAAGTGTTTGAGAATGATTAGGGGACTTGTTCTCCACACAAACCAGTCCATAGCGTTGATCTATACAGACACTGCTTGTGTTAAACTACTGCTAATACATTCTATTACAAAACAGACTTTAGAACAGCTGCTGCAACCTTCTACTGCTATGAACCCAGCAGCACTTGTCCGGATCAGCAGTGCTTGACTCAAGGCAGTAGATTGAATCAGCAGGACTTTAGTCTTCCATCAGATCTTTAGTTGAGTAGCAGTTATGAGCCAGCAGTTTGGTAAGATCAGCAGATAGGAGGTCATCAGTAGTTGTAATCACTTTCAGGGGGTGAGATTTGTATATCAACATCTGCTTATTCAGAATCCACTGTTCTGATCCAGTTTTGGCTTTAATTATCTGTTCCTCTGATAGGGTTCAATCCCAACAATCTCCCCCTGGAACAGATAATTCCAAAACCCTTCATTATTTGTGGATATTTTATTGCCTCATTAACAGCTCCCTTATCTGACCTTTAAATTGTAATTCAAAGTCAAGGGCATTTGTATCTTCATCATCCCTGCTAAGTGGAAGATCAAGGAGATCCTGCAAATCTTCAAGACTCAGGCCAAGAGCTTGTTCCCTTGATATTTTCTCCACTTCTCCACCAGACCTGAGCAAAGTCAATACGCAGGTCTGTTTGTCAGTTGCCCACTTTTGTATTTTTGAGCCTGGTGGGTTTCTTGGGAGATGTTTATTTGCAGAAGTATTTGGTGAGGCTGGCCTGTTCATCACTGGCTGAGCAGTGGTAGCAGAGTTTTCCTGTTCAAGTTCTTCTTTTAACGTTCTTAACAAGCCTTCTTTTAAAACAGCATTTCCAGCAAGAATTTCTTGAACAGTTTCAGCTCCTAACTGGCTTTGTGTCCTTCTTTTGTAGATGGCATTACCAGCTGGAGCAGTGGCTCTCCTGAGTTGCAACTTTGATGGTCCTTTTGAAACCGCTGCTTCAGGGTAGTTAGGTTTTTGAGGAATTTTTGGATCTTTCTTTCTTAATTCCTGCAACCTTTTGTAGGTTGTCCTGACCAAATCTTCTTTCCATCTAGCAACTTGTCTTTTGGTGCCAAATTCAGCAACAACCAGTTCTTCTTTCATTCTCTTTAGTTCCAACTGCTTTTCAGGTACATTCCTTTTGAACTTTGCCCAATCAGGAGGAGTGTGAGTGACTTTCCTTTTTATCATATCTTGAATTCTGGCTGCTTCAGCTTCAAGCTCTGGAACAGTCCACTCTTTGTACATGTGTCTCTCTCCTTTGTATTTCTTGTAAAACATAATGCTTTCAATGTAGTCTTTCTTCAAAGTTTCAGCTGCTCTTTCTGAAATTTGTTGACTGACATTTTTAGCAAAACGCTCTAGGGAACTGACTTGTGTGAGCAGATATTGGTAGTATCTTGATACTTCTTTGTCAGATTTCCCTTGTGTGTTTCTTTTCGAGATATCCTCTGCTTGCTTGGCCTTTATCTTCAAATATTCTTCAATGTTTTTGGGCCAGGGATATCCTTTGATTGAAGGCAAACTCCTTTTGGCAGGGTCATCCTCAGTATAAAAGGACTTTATTTCTTCTCTAATTGCTTCCAGTTCAAGAGGAAATTGAACACCTGCAGGAGGTAAGAGCTTGTGCATTGGAATAGAAGAGAGTGGAACTGGTTTTGGTATATTAACAAGAGCTAAAGGTTTTGAAGATGTTGGGGATGGTGAAGTGACATCATCTTTAGGAATTAGCCTTCTCCTCTTTATTTGAGGAGGGACTGATGATGTTTTGGATGGAAAGATGGTTGTAGTGGCTGTGGTTTGTGATAGACTAACAATTGTTGAAACAACTGGTGTTCCAACTACTGTTGTCTTTACAACAGAAGTTATAACAACTTCTGTCTTCTGCCTTTTGACAGGAGGTGATTGTGATTTTGGTGGTGATGGAGGTAAAGCATTGGATGTAGTGTGTGTTGAAGTGGTGTGTGTTGAAGTGGGAACAGATGTTGAAACTACTGAAGTACCAACAACAGCTGATACACCAGGAGTTACAACAGCTGTTTTAGGTGGTGGTTTTTTAGCAGACTTTGAACGTCTGACCGGAATGGATTTGGGTAGCCTTACTTTTCTAGTAGGCTTCTTCTTTTCATCAATGAGATTTTCATCATCTCTTGACCCTGAAGTACCCTGATCCGGATAATCCACCCTGGCTTTCTTTTTGGCCTCTCTATCCCTTTTTACACATGCAAGTGCTTCTGCAAGTGCATTTGTGGTCACATCAATTTTCTTACTCCCATCTGGCAAAGGAATCTATTCGGTCATATTGGAATTTTCTGGTGCGAGGTAGAGACCATCTGTTATTCCGTTCCTTCTCCATTCCTAAATTTTCTCCCCCTTTTTGGCATTATCTTCGGGGAGTTGAACAATGAAGAACACTGGTGGAGGAGCAGTGCTAGTGGACTGCAAGATCTGAGTTTTGAGAGCCTTTAGATCAGCCTGAGTGTCTTTGTACCTAGACTCCATAGCATTTCTCAATTGTTGAACATGTTTTTCATGTTGCTGATCTGCTATTTGTGCTTGATGATGGAGAAAAGGTTGAAATAGATTCCAGAGCTCATTTGTAGTAGGTGCCTGTTGGAGAGCAGGTGCTTGAGGTGGAACAGCGGTGGATTGTACCTTTTGTACTTGTAACAACTGTTGTAGCATATCTTTGAGTTCTGCAACAGAGTTATCAAGTTTTTCAACACGAGCCGTCAATTTCTGGTACTTTAAACCATCACCCAATTTAATGGGATCATCTGATTTCCCACTAACAGTGGTTTTATCAGTGGTTGAAGTAGGGAGTTTACTCCAAACATTAACCACTGATGCCCCTTTTTCTTGGTACTGGGGTCTTCTTCCTTCAACACTTGACAACCTTTTGATGTTGTCAGTAGGATAAATAAATCCACTGGTGGTTGGCAGAGGTGCTATAAAAAGAATTGCCTCCAAGGAAGTCTTATTGATGTAACCACTGTCCAACTGTAAACCTGTAGGTTCAACAGTTGTAGTGGCTGCTTCACTTGGATTACCACAAAGAGTTACTTTTAACTCAATGGGTGTAACCTCCTCAGGTTGTGTTGGTGGGTTAGCAATGAATGATACAGCAGGCTCAGTCATTTGTTGAGGTATATTCTCATTGACAGGTGATTGAGAAGGACTGAGTAATGCCTGGTTCAAATCAATTGCATCCAACAGTAATTGTGTTTTTGGTGGAATTGAGGATGTGATGGTAGGTGTAGAAATCAGATTTGCTCCGGGCATTGAGCTGTGGATGATGGAGACGAGTGTATCCAGAGCATCATGATGTGGTGGCCCTTTGTGTACAACCTGTTCTTTTTATGAAGAAGCAGGAGGAGTTATGGTTATGGGTTGAGATATTTGTATCAACTGCTGTGAGGAAGAAGCAGCAGTGGTTTCTTTTGACATTTGTGTTGTCACAGGCATTAACTCTGGTATCTCATCCTCCAGAGTTGCCATTTTGATTGGTTTGGGGGTTTTTTGATTTTTCTTTTTGTAAAGCTTTTTGGGTTTTGTAGGTGTGGGTTTCAAAACAGTTGGTCTGCTGCTTTGATCACCTAGAGCAGTAGGCTCAGCAGCAGATACCTGAGGAGCAGTGGTTGCTGCTAAATTCTGCTCAGGTACCCCTGCTTGTGTTTTGCAAGGTGCTAACATTCGTGAAAAAGTTTCAGATGTTAGGCAGTTTATTGCAGTTATTTCACCTTGGTTTATTAAAGCTAAATCATCCTTACTGAATTTCTTTTGAAAATAATAGCTTAAAAACCTTGGGAATAGTAAGAATGATTTGCTTTCAACATTATTAACCAAATCTTTAAAGATTTCCCAAGAATAATTATAACTTTCTTCTTGAAGAATTGCATATCCCAGATTTTGAATCTTTATAGGGATCTCATTAAAAGAAGTGGTTTTGTTTGAAACACATAGGAGGAGGGTATGAAATAGAAATCTTGGTGCAGGAGGAAAATAACCTTTTTCTAAGGTTAGTTTCTTCATCATTGTGGCTTCATACCCTCTTTCAATGAAGTCAGTGTGCAACTCGTTTTTAGTGAAGGAAGTTTTACCTGCCTGGTCATCGAGTTGAAAGACTTCGGAGATGGATTGTGGTGTAATGTGGACAGCTTTACCTTTTATGGAAGATTGGATTGCAGTTGCAATGTCTCCTTGTTTTTCAAGGGTTGCATTCTTCCAAAATTCCCTTTGGGTCGCCAAGTATATGGGTGCGTCGGCGTTGAGCAAAGTTTTGTACTTTGATTTTGCCATGATGGTGATAATGGAATCGAAAACATCTGTGGTTCCTGGTTTTGTGAGAAGACCCAGGAGATTGTGAGATTTTTTAAATGGAATTTCAGTGGTAGTTGCCTTTTGAGAGGCTGTTTTCGATGATTTTGATGTGGGTTTTGCAGAGAGCTTCGATTTTGTCATTTTTGAAACGAAACGATCGAAGAAATTTGTGAGAAATGAGAAGAAAAACTGCTTTGAGAAGAGAATTTTTAAGAATTCAATTCGACAGTAAAACCCTGTTTTGATGGTGAGTGGTTATGGCAGACTTTTAAGGATTTTAATGAAATTTTCATTTTTATGCTATTTTTAAGGATGGATTTTTGATTTTCTGAAAACATTTTGTTGCTTTTATTCATAGAAAAACAAGATGTTGCTTGTTATTCCATGTTTAGCATCCCAATCCTAGAGACCAAGCTTTCAAAAGTGGCTGTATCAAGTGCTTTTGTGAGCACATCTGCCAGCTGGTCTTTAGTTGGGACATGATGCAGAGAAATCAAACCTTTTTCTTAGCAATCCCTCACAAAGTGATGTCTGATGTCGATGTGCTTTGTGGTAGAATGGGAAACTGGATTTTTGATGATATTTTCTGCTGCCTCGCTGTCCAACATGAGTGGTGTCTTTAAGGCAGTGATACCAAAATCCAGTAACTGATTTTGAAGCCACAGGAGTTGGGTTGTACAGTTTGCAGCAGCAATGTATTCAGCCTCAGCAGTGGATGTTGAAACTGTTGCTTGCTTTTTGCTTTGCCAAGAAACTAAGCAATCACCTAGAAACTGACACCCTCCTGAAGTGGACTTCCTTGTGGTGTGACATCCAGCAAAGTCACTGTCTGAAAAACCTGAAAGCTTGATATTCCCATTAGCTGGATACCAGATACCAAGTGTGGGAGCACCTTTTATGTATCTGAGAATCCTTTTTACAGCAATGAGATTTGATTTTCTGGGAGCTGATTGACTTCTTGTACAGACACATGTTACAAACATGATGTCTGGTCTAGATGCAGTTAGGTACAATAAGGACCCAATCATGCTTCTATAGAGTGTTTGGTCAATCAGCTCATCCTTTTCATCAGACATGACCAGCTTATTTGTGGCCATGGGTGTGCTGCATGGTTTACAATCATTCATATCAAATTTGGTTAAAAGGTCTTTAGCATATTTGCTTTGATGAATGAAAGTTCCATTTTGCAATTGCTGTACTTGGAGACCAAGAAAGCATTGCAGCTCACCCATTGCACTCATTTCAAACTCAGCTGTCATGAGTTCTCTAAACTCTTCACACATTTTGGTACATGTGCTTCCAAAAATAATGTCATCCACATAAATTTGGACAATCATTAAATCTTTCCCTCTCCATTTAAGAAACAGTGTTTTATCAATGGTACCTCTTTTGAAACCATTTAAGAGTAGAAAGTTGGAAAGAGTTTCATACCAGGCTCTAGGTGCTTGTTTCAGGCCATACAAGGCTTTGTTTAGCCTGTAGACATGATCAGGATAAAATGGATCCTCAAAGCCTGGAGGTTGACATACATATACCTCTTCTTGCAATGTACCATAGAGGAAAGCACTTTTGATATCCATCTGAAACACCTTCATGTTGTGGTTGACAGCAAAGGCCAGGAACAGTCTGATAGCTTCCAATCTTGCAATAGGGGTGAATGTTTCATCATAATCAATCCCCTCTTCCTGTCTGTAACCTTGAACCACAAGCCTGGCTTTGTTCTTGACAACAATGCCCCTTTCATCTGTTTTGTTCTTGAAGACCCACTTTGTGCCAATGGGACTAACCTCTTTTGGCATTGGTACAAGCTCCCATACTTGTTGTCTCTTAAACTGTTGGAGCTCCTCTTGCATGGCTTCTACCCAGCTGTTGTCTTTTAGTGCCTCTTGGTACTTGACTGGCTGATGAAGTGATAGAAAACCAGCAAAAAGACAAATGTTTTGGGTTTGGCTTCTTGTGAGCACCCCTTCATTGATGTTGCCAATGATTTGATCAGGTGGATGAGATCTCAAGAAGATTAAATCTCCTTGGTATGGTATGATGGCATTTGTTGGTGAAGGCTGCAAATGTGTATCATCTGAGCTAACCACTGCTGGTGACTTTGATGACCCAGCAGTGGCTTCAAAAGGTGGTGGAATGGGTGGTAATGAAGTGGACCACTGCTGACTTTTATCCACTGTTTGAGGACTTTTGTCAGCAGTAGTTGAGGATGCGGAAGCAGTGGTGAATGGGCTACTTTGGTCAACAACTGTTGATGTAGCAGTGGTTGAGCTTTGACAGATGTTTTGAACAACTGAGGCTTTTCCCTTTGTGGCAGACCTTTGAGGGATGATGACTTCATACCCATAGTCTGGTGTTGTATCCTCTGATGGACCTGCACTGTTAGTCTTGACAGCTGTATTTTCAAAAGTGAATTTTTCAAGATCAAACAGTTCAGCAGGATTTGCTGGGATTTTCATTGATGAAAGTTCATTGAACTTTACATCCAAAGTCTCCTCCACTACCTTGGTCCATGCATTGAACACTTTGTAGGCCTTGGCAGTGGTTGAGTATCCCAGAAAATAACCACAATCAATTTTGGCTGCAAATTTTGAAATGGAATCTTTTAAATTCAAAATAAAGCATGGGCAGCCAAATACCTTAAAGTATGAGTTTAGTGGTTTGATTTTATACAGAATTTCATAGGCAGTCTTTTTGTGCCTGGGGTTTATTAAAACTCTGTTCTGGACATAGCAAGCAGTGTTTACTACCTCTACCCAGAAAGTTAATGGCAAACCTGAATCTGCAAGCATGGTTCTGGCAGCCTCAATCAAAGTTCTGTTCTTTCTTTCAACAACCCCATTTTGCTCTGGTGTTCTAGGGATGCTGTACTGCCTTACAATCCCTTTCTTCACACAGAAGGCATCCAACTCCCTATTTTTAAATTCTGTGCCATTGTCACTCCTAAAGCTTTTCACTGGAAGGTCAAATTGCTTTTCAACCTGTGTCACAAAGTCTTGCAAAATGCCTGCAGTGTCATCTTTAGAGTGCAAAAAGAAAGTCCATGTAAACCTAGAAAAGTCATCAACTATAACCAAACAATATCTTTTATTTTTAAGGCTCATGACTTGAACTGGGCCAAACAAATCCATGTGTAGCATTTGCAAACACTGGGTTGTTTTGGACTCTTCAATGGACTTGTAGGAACTTTTATGCTGTTTTCCATTTAAACAGGAAATGCAATGTTCAGGACATGAAAACAATTTTTGTGGTAGGCCTCTCACCAGACCATTTTTTGAAATTTCTGTTATTGTTTTAAGATTTGTGTGCCCCAGTCTTTTGTGCCAAAGTTCTGTCTCTTTGTTAGAGGCAGCTGAGAACAGACAGGCATCAGCTCTGGGACACTCTTTTACCATGTCAACAACATAAACATTGCCACTTCTTTGAGCAACAAGTTTAGTTTGACCATTTTTGATTATTGCTTCAATCTTTTTGACCATTTCTGGTCCAACAATCCTACAACAATCTTTTGTGAAGAATGACCCAAACCCTTTGTCACTCATTTGAGATACACTCAGAAGGTTGAATTTTAGATTGTCTATTAGATTGACATTTTCAAATTTTACATTGCCAGATTGCACTGTTCCAGACCCCAGAACCTTTCCTTTACTATTATTTCCAAAGGATATATCACCCCCACCATGGATTTTAAAGTCTTTGAGGAGGGCTTTACATCCTGTCATGTGCCTGGAGCCTCCACTATCTACATACCAAAGACTATCAAAGCATGCAGAAGCTCCTTGCACATGAAGTAAAAGGATTAGTTCATTAAGGACTCCAAAGCCAACAGGGCTTTGGATGGAGTCTCAACAGTGTCTGGTATGGATGCAGTGTGATGGACATTGGTTAAGTCAGGGGTTTGGACTGTTTTAGTACTGTTCCTTACTAACCACTGTTGAGGGTCTTGCCCAATCACTTGCTGGTAACCGAAAGGATGCCTATTCACTATGGGTTTAGAGGGCTTTTTGTAGACCTCATAAACGTGTGGAATCCTTTGGTAGGACTGTTTTTCCTTGCCTTTTCTGAACTGATTGGCAGGAGGTGCATCAGTAACCTGAACATCTCTTTTAACAGATGTTTGGTTCAGCTGTTTTGTGACAGCTGTTTGAACTGGCACAAACAGTGGTTGTTTCTTTGTGAATTTGACAGATGGTGATGCTGATGGACTCAAGGATGTTTTAGCAAGGTACTCATTCTTTTTGATGTCAAAGTTTTTGAGATACACACATGCTTGAGTTTTGTGGTTTGTTTTACCACAAACAATGCAGCTTTCAGCTGAAACTATGACACTTGTTTTGTTTATATCATAAGCTTTTAAGTGGAAACAATCTTTTGTTAGATGGTTCCTTTTCTCACAAAATTCACAAAACAAGTTATCAATTTTTTCTTTCTTCTTCCTCTTTTCAGACTCCTTTGCAGCAGAGGTTTTAACCACTGCTGGGATGTCCTTAAGAGGAATGACTTTAGCTTTTGGAGCTTTAACACCATCAGTTGATGTAAAGTCCATTGGCTTGAAATTTTCAAGAATATCACACTCATCAGACCATTTTGGTTTAAATTGATGATTTTCAATCTCCTCAAAAGCAGAGGGGCCCATTGGTCTATCAAGTGTGATTTTGTTACCAAGTTTGTCAGTGATTTTCACTTCTTGGCCATTCTTGTTTGTGGGGATGTACTCAGCAGTTACATCAGTGGTTGAAACAGATTTTTCAAAAGCAGTGTTTTCATCATCATGTTTTCTATAACCAACCCCAAATTTCACATTGCTTTTTATCTGTTTCTCAAGCATAACCTCATACCCTTTGCATGATTCCACCCATTTCTCACATGTGATCTGGGTGGATTCTAACTCCTTTTTGCAAACTTGGTATTTTTCTACCATAGTTTGGAGTTAGGTTTTGGTTATGCTTTGCTCTTCTTTCATGCTGCTAATCTCTTTCTCTTTTTCAGCCAATTTGTTTTTAAGTTCTTTTAAAGATCTTTCATATTTGACTTCATCAGTTAAGATTTTGTTCCTAAGGTTTTCATTCACCTCTTTGATGTTAGCAAAAGCAATAATGCAATTGTCAGAACATAGTTTTTCTAGAACTTGAGGTGATACCTTGGCAGCAGCCATCATTGCACAATCACACTGAGTATTCTCTTCATCACCAGCTCTCTCTTCTTTTTCACCTGCCTTTTCTTCTTTCTTATCTTCTTCAGACCATAGATCTGTCAGTGGTTCAATCAGGGTACCTGAACTTTCTTCCAACAGTACTTCATTAGCCACAGCAGTAACCACTGCTTCAATCACCTCATCCACTGTTTCAGAGACCAGCTGTTTCTCTTTAGATTCAACACCCTCCTATATTGACTCTAATGCCATCAAACAAAATTCATCATGAGAAGAAACATTAGAAGCATAGAGTGCAAAGTTTCCATCACTGAGGTCTTCAGGCATACTGCTCCAATCAACAAACTCTTGAGTAAAGAAACTTTGTTGATCTGGTTGTGTTGCTACTGGAGCAGTGGTTTGTGGTGCAGGTTGCACTTGTGCCTGGGGCGCAGGGGTTTGAACATATTGAATCTGTGGAGCAGCTGTTTGGACATAATGCACTGGCACAGGAGCAACAACATAGTGAGCAGTGTTCACATGTGCTGCTGGGGCATATTGGGCATAGGGCACAGTGTTTTGATTTTGAGGTCTAGGATTTGAACTAGGGTGAGTGATTATGGGACCAGTTGTTTGACTCCTACACTTCTAGCAAAGTGTCCTAACCTGTTACACTTATAGCACTTGATTTTCGATTTATCCAACCCAACCCTTAGATTCCCATGCAACCCTGGGAATTTTCGCCCTGTTTTTTATAAAACTTGCTAGTTCTAACACTTAGCAAGGCCAGTTGATGCAAGATGTCCATTTCCTCTAGATCAGTGGGGTCAAAATGCTGTAAATCATTTAGTTCAAAGCTTAAATTGTCTGACATCTGGTTTTCATTTGTAGTGAATGCATAACCTGTAGAGCGAGGATCAGGGTTGTTAAAATTTGCACCAGCAGTTATGTCAATGAAGTGATCATAACCCTGATCCTTACCACTACCACCAGATTCTTCTTGACCCAGAAGAGCAGTGTTACCGAATGAATAATCATCAACGGTTTTCCCTGACTCTTGTAACTTCCTTTTCTGGTTCAACTCCCTTTCGTAGGTCAGGAGTCGACCATGGAGTTGGGTCAAGGTCAGATCCTTGAACTCAGGTGAATTTCGGGTGACAAACGCTATTGTCTCCCATTTATCTAGCAGTGACCTGAGGAACCTGCTGTTTTGAGTTGAGTTTGTAAAAGTGGTTTTAACAAGCCTCAGTTCACTGATGAGACAACTGAACCGCTCAAATTGTTGCGTCAGTGATTCACCTTTAACATGACAAAATGTTTCATATTGTTGGTTCAGGATTTCCCTATTGTTTTCTATGACCTCTTCGGTACCTCCAAACTGTTCCTTAAGCGTGTCCGACAACTCTTTGGCATTGTCACAATGTAACAATCCAGCATATATTTCGTTGGGCAGCGCTGATGCTATGATACTAAATGCTTTAGCATCTAGTTCAAACTTTTGATAATCCGTTTAAGTATAATTTTCAACAGGTTTTGGAACTTGTTTTTTAGCATCTTCAGCGCTTGGCACTGTAGGAACATGAGGACCAAAGATGACAGACTTCCAACAACCTGTGCTTTGTTGAGCAAGGATGTGACCCATCCTCCTCTGCCAGATGTTGTACTCATTTCTTTTTAGCATAGGTGGTTTAAAGAGAGAACCAATGTTGTTTTTATCGTCCTGAGATTGTGACGTCATTCTTGTTGTTTTACAGGTACTGAGAAATCAACTTTAGTGGTGATTAATCCTTACTCTGTTTTTCAACGACGAACAAACGATCAGTATCAACTGTTTTGAGCTGAACTATTTATGTCAAAATGATTGTTAAATCAAATTTGACTGTCCAAGCTCTGATACCAAT